>NC_044976.1:120127251-120335311 GCF_008728515.1 Papio anubis | reverse complement strand
TTTTTTTTTTTTTTTTTTTGAGACGGAGTCTCGCTCTGTCGCCCAGGTTGGAGTGCAGTGGCCGGATCTTGGCTCACTGCAAGTTCCGCCACCCGGGTTTACGCCATTCTCCTGCCTCAGCCTCCCGAGTAGCTGGGAATACCTCGCCCGGCTAGTTTTTTTGTATTTTTTTAGTAGAGACGGGGTTTCACCGTGTTAGCCAGGATGGTCTCGATCTCCTGACCTCGTGATCTGCCTGTCTCGGCCTCCCAAAGTACTGGGATTACAGGCTTGAGCCACCGCGCCCGGCCGATTTTCTTTTCTTTAAGACCAATCTGAAAGTGCGGAACTCTGTGCACCTGAAATGATTACATTTTGATATTGACGTGAAAAAATTGGGTTCTACTTTGCCCCAGTTTCTCAACCCAAAGAAGACATTCCAAAAGTTTCCTATGGGGCCTAGGAAGTTTGGCCTTCACAGGATAGTGGCAGGAGTGTTAACTTTGTCCTATTACCAAAAGGTGTCAAAGCTGTTACTAAACTGTCTGTGACAGTATGGGAAACCCTGACAGCACTGGGGAATTCCTCATGGTCCTTCCAGACCATGGTCACAGTGAGAACCCGATTCTGTTGCCCTGGCCCCGTGGGGAAATCCCCAAGATAGCTGCTGATAGTTAAGGAAACAGTGTCCTGCCTAGGCTGGGTGAGAGAGATTGGGTCAGACAGGCTGCACTTCCTCAGTGAGTGTGCCTATGCCCGTTCGCACTGCCTATCATTTCCTCACCCAACGTGAGAGCAGGGGGCTGAGCTGAGCTGAGTGGAGAATTCATGGGACCTTTCGATGGTCAAGACCCAAAACTTCTATTGTATAGCATCCCTGGAACAGAGAACAGGAGGCAGTCAAGGCCCCAGCTTCAACCTTTTGACAGTAAACCAGAAAAGACCAAGTAGTGAGGCCTCCACTGTCTCACACAAGCCAAGACCAGGTCTTAGACTATCCAGTGTTCCTTTCTCTCTTTCACGGTGCTGAATTTGGGGAATGAGCACTCCATTGTCATAGGAGGGGCAGATGGGGGTGGAAGAGTGAGAAGGGTGAAGTTAGGACATAGACATTCCCACTAAGCCAGAGACCCCTGAACTGCCATAGCCATGACATGCACAGGTTGTCCTCAAATCCCAGGGCCATGGACAGGTCTTGGGTGTCTTTCGAATTTTAAGTTGGTTGGCATCTGTCTAGTTCAAAACCTGATTTAGGTTCAGTTCAACCAGGGAGTATGATTCTTTGGGGAGAGGGCCTTGACCTAGAAATCTACATGCTCAGCGGTCTGCCCAGCTGCTAATGGCTCTGACACACTGGAAAGGCACTCACCCTCTGAGGGTTTCAGACTGTATCTTTGAAAATAAAATTCAGCGGATGAGGTACCGGGTGCAAAGGTATTGTCCTCAACAGCTCTAGTTGCTACTTCTAACTCACAGGGTACGTATCACAAAGGACCCCACCATCCATTGTCGGTCTGAGCAGGGAATGGGATTTTGGCAGACCATGAACCCTGTATTAGTTTCTAGAGGGACTATAACAAAACAGCACACACTTGGGTGTTTAAACCGAGATTGTACCACTGCACTGCAGCCTGGGTGACAGAGTAAGACTCTGAATCAAAAAAAAAAAAAAAAAAAAGTGTATACATAGGAGCACTCTGAGATGAGTAACTCAAAGGGGTGGTTAGAATTTGGGATCTACCTAACAGCAGGGGAAAAGGAGGAGGAATAAAGGACATATGGAAAACCAAATGACTTTTGAAAAGATAAATGGTCCCTTAGAATAGATGGAAGATTCGAGTCTTGTGACAATGTCTATTTGGGTGTGATGACTACTTCTCATCTCTGAGATTAGATTTGCTTCTAGTCCCGAAGAAGATTTATGACAACTGAGTTAAAAATTTGAGATTTGCGAGGAGGATCTGCTATTAAACTGGTAAGGGATTTTAGCTGTTTATTTCAGCTGAAAATAATTCTTAAGTCGAAACTGGCACATTTGGAGGTAGCATGTCCTGATCCCCTTAAAAAGGGAACTGAATAGACCCCGTATCTCTGATTCTGCCCAGGGTCCTGTGCCCGCTGACACCAGAAATCACCACTTCTCTCAGCCTTGTTTTGTGGTGGTTTTATCAAGCTGCAATGTGGTTATGTCTTTTCTAACAGTGTTTAAAAGCAATCAGATGCAGGAACTTTTCCTTTTATTAACTATTATTGAGCTTATATTGGACACTGAACTAAGTGTCAGTTTACAAAAATGAATAAACAAAAATCACTGCCAGTAAGGAACACACAGCCAAGATGGGGGAGTACTAAGATGTAAAGAGATGTAAAATAATGTGATAGATTCGGCGAGAGTTACTAAAGAGTCAGAAAAGGGCAAGCATGTTTCTTCTCTGTCCTGAAGCAGCCAAGGGAGAGGAAGATATCTGATGCCAATGCTGGGGTGTTGGTTTAGGCATGTAGATGCTGTGATGGGTAGTGGAACCGTTCAATGAGCAGACAGGAGAACCAGCTTTATGCGGGGAAGGAGAGAAGTGCTCCCCTCGTCCCCCGTGAGTCACACCCTGGAGATTATAAATGTCAACATTTTGATTTCGGGAGATTTTGAGTTTTGAGCTTAAAATGACTGAAGAACCACGAGGTGGATCTACGTGTTTCGAGTCTAGAAGTCTGAATACAGATTTACGATTTATGAGCACATAGGAGGTGGATCCAAGGGAGAGATTAAACAGGGCACAGAAGAGTTTTTAAAAATAATATTTTTCGGGGGAAAAAACCCCAACAAAACACGATTCTTTCAGCAGAAACCAGAACATTTTCTCACAGACTCTCCTACAGAGAGCCCTGATAAAGTAATAAACATGCTAACAGTAAGAACCCCAACCAATTTCACAGGGCAGTTTGTGGTAATTACTCTCAGTATGGAGCAGATAGTCCTCTTGCAAAACCCGATTCAGCAAACTTTGCTAGCTCCATGTGGGGCCTCCAGAGGACACAGTTGGGCACTAAATCCTGGCTGAAAACAAAGGCCGATTTAGAGGATCCGTAGAAACGGATGCACAGAATATCCCTCAGTTTTCTCTGTGTAGCAGGCCCTCCATATACGCGGGTTCCCCAAGATCGAAATATCAAACAAACGAATTAAAAAAAAAATACAACGTAAGCTAGTACAAATAAAAACAGTATAACAATTACTTACATAGCATTTACATTGGATTAGGTGTTACAAAGTAATTTAGAGACCATTTAAAGTACACGGGAGGATGTGCATAGTTATGTGCAAATACTACGCCATTTTCTATGAGAGACTTGAGCAACCAGGATTTTGGTATCGGCGGGAGCCCTGGACCAATCCCCCTCAGTTCTACCGAGGGAGAACTGTTTTGTTTCTTCCAGCACTGCTTTGACCGACAGTGTGTTGGGATTCGCTGACCTCCATGAGAAAGCTTGGCAGCATGCTGAGATCAATTTTCCCAGGGCCAGAATTCTCCTGCGTGAGCTAAAATAGAGTGGCTCGGTCCAACGAAACAGAGCCTAGAGTCAGGAATTATGGCGAACCTGCTCCCTCCCGTCTTCCCTTGGCGCACAGATCCCTGGCGCCGCCGCTCTTGAGGTCGCCTCTCGCGTGCTGGCCTCATCGTCGGAACGGCGCTTCCTGAGGCTTTATATAAGGACGGCTCTGAATCCGCTGGTCGGGATTAAATCCTGCGCTGGCGCGCTCCTGCCCGCCTCTGGCCTCCATTTGCTCTACCTGAGGCTCCCTCCAGAAGAACTTTCCCTTAGCCTCAGTGCAGTGCCTTTCGGGCGTCCTCAGACCAGACACAGGCCAAAGCCACCGCAGAATCCGGAAGCCCTGGGTTGGGATGTGAATTCTCCCGGGGACTATGGCGTAGCGGGGCGCGCGGGGGGAAGAGGGTGGGAGGGACCTGAGCAGAGTGGAGGAGGAGGGAGAGGAAAACAGAAAAGAAATGACGAAATGTCGAGAGGGCGGGGACAATTGAGAAAGCTTCCCGCCGGCGCGCTTTCGGTTTTCAATCTGGTCCGATACTGTTGTATATCAGGGGAAGACCGTGCTTGCCCTGACAGAAGCTGTCTTTCAGGCTGTAGCAGTCATGTCTGGCAGGGGAAAGGGTGGAAAAGGCTTAGGCAAAGGGGGCGCTAAGCGCCACCGCAAGGTCCTGAGAGACAACATTCAGGGCATCACCAAGCCTGCCATTCGGCGTCTAGCTCGGCGTGGCGGCGTTAAGCGGATCTCTGGCCTCATTTACGAGGAGACCCGCGGTGTGCTGAAGGTGTTCCTGGAGAACGTGATTCGGGACGCAGTCACCTACACCGAGCACGCCAAGCGCAAGACCGTCACAGCCATGGATGTGGTGTACGCGCTCAAGCGCCAGGGGCGCACACTGTACGGCTTCGGAGGCTAGGCCGCCGCTCCAGCTTTGCACGTTTCGATCCCAAAGGCCCTTTTTAGGGCCGACCACTCGCTCATCTGAGGAGCTGGACACTTGACTGCATAAAGTGCAACAGTAACGATGTTGGAAGGTAACTTTGGCAGTGGGGCGACGGTCGGATCTGAAGTTAACGGAAAGCTACTGTGGCCCATGGCGCTCACAGCCGTAAAGACTTAAGTCGTTGACCGAAAGCGGCTTTTTCACTTACTTGGGCTTTTTTTTTTTTTTTTTTTTTTTTTGCCTTTATCGATATGAAAGGTTGAATGTGTTCTAGGTTTGAGCACTACTTTCTCGGCTTGCTCTTCTGGAGCAGTATATAGGCACACCTAGAGGGGCACGTCTTTGCGATCACCAGATCTGGTTCTGAGAAATAGGCACTGGCAATTTACACGTGCCTTGCTATGTAATCTCCCTATATTTGCTCAGGCAAAGTGGGAGAAGCAGCCTTAGATCTTCATTCTATAGATGCCGGCTTTCCCACCTGATCGGCTTAGATTTCGCGATTGACTGTTCTGGGCTTCATTTTACCCTCTACATAACAAGCGGGTGGACTAGATCCCTTAGTAAGGGTCCATGTTATGTGGTATCTTCAGCCACGCACTCAGCTCAATCTTAGTACAGTTAAAAAAATGAATTTCTAGCAACCTATCTGCCCAGTGCCTGAAAAGTATCATTTCTTGTGTTCAGTAAAAAGGCTCCTAATTTAATCAAGGACCTATGAGATAACTGTCTTTCAGTTGTGGCATTGCAAGGATACAAATGCAGAGACATTTTAATGTGATCCTTCTATAAGAGTGAACCAACGATATGATCTGAAAGCAACTTCACAACTAATTCAGGTATGTGACTTCTACTTCTTAGGGCCTATTGTAGCTTAGAATGAGAGACCTGCAGAAACGTGCCCACCATCAATACAGAAAGCACAATTTAATTTTGACAAGGCAAAAGCCAATTCTATATCAGCATGGCATATGTTAAAGCAAGCTATTCTTTACACTACCACCTCTAAATTGCCCTCATTTGGATTAAAATGTGGGTTCACATTTCTAATCCTTACAGTTTTGCAGCCATTGCATATCCCATAAGTTTTTTTTTTTGTTTGTTTGTTTGTTTGTTTGTTTAAACATTCTAGGCTTATGATTTTACTGTGTATGTATTTGGAAGAAGAAATTCTGTCAGCTCCCAAAGGATAAACCAGCAGTTGCTTTATTGGTTTTCAGATGTGGCTGCTCTACATCAGCATCAAACACTTGAGACTGAACTAAGCTTAAAACACAGTACTTAGCAATCAGGTTGCCGGCAAAGCACTGGTGCGAGACTTGCCTTCCAGGAGCTTACCAATGGGGCTGCCAGCAAAGTGGTAGATGCAAGATTTGCCCTCCAGGAGCTTACCATCAGAACGGAGAAGACAATAAATGGATAATATATAGACGACATAAATCCATACCTGTACACATTTAAGAATAAACAGTCCAACAATAAGAGGCAGTACATATTCAATATGCTGAGAAATGCAGACAATAACTACTATAGGAATCCTAATGCTACAGGAGTCACTGGCTGCTGGGAAACCCAGGAAAACTTGGCTATGGACGTTGGGGCTTGTGTCGGACTCTGAATAAAGGGCAGAATGATTGGCATCCTACTGAGATACAGAGTAAAAGGGGTGAGGGCAGGGAGGAAGTGGCAAGAATAACATTTGTGAAGATGTCCAGGTAAGAAATAGAGGTTGTAATGCTCAAGATGTTTCCTTTTCCCTTTTAAATCTGACCTGTGATTTTCAGCATTGCTATTTCAAGTATCACTGATTTTTTAATTTTAAAGGAAATGCTGATGAATCTATCTGATCCTCACCAAGATCCACTAAAGAAGGACATACCAAAAATTTGAAGATAAAGAAAGAAAGGGAGTGGGGGAGAAAACACGTCCATTGTCTGAATCAGTTGTTCTCAAAATGTAGCCTCTCATCTAGCAGCACTGATCACCTGGGATAAAGTCCTGGGCCCCACCCCAGACCTATTGAATGAGAAACTGAGGGGTGAGACATAGTAATCTGTGCTTTAAAAAAGCCCTCCCGGTGATTCTGATACACATTAAAGGTTGAAAGCCACTGACTTAGGTAACAGCATTTCTTTCTTTCTCTCTCTCTTTCTCTTTCTTTCTTTCTTTCTTCTTTTTTTTCTTTCTCTTTCTTTCTCTCTTTTTCTTTTCTTTCTTTTTCTTTCCTTCCTTCTTCCTTCCTTTCCTTTCTTTCTTTCCCTTCCTTCCTTCCTTCTTCTTTCTTTTTATGAGATGGAGTCTTGATCTGTCATGCAGGCTGGAATGCAGTGGCACGATCTTGGCTGACCACAACCTCTACCTCCAGGGTTCAAGTGATTCTCCTGCCTCAGCCTCCCGAGTAGCTGGGACCACAGGTGCCCACCACCACGCCGGGCTAATTTTTGTATTTTTAGTAGAGACGGAGGTTTTGCCAAGTTGGCCAGGCTGGTCTCGAACTCCTGACTTTAGGTGACCCGCCCTCCTCGGCCTCCCAAAATGCTGGGATTACAGGAGTGAGCCACCGCTCCTGTCCTCTTTTTCTTTTTTTTAAACAGTTTTTGTTTTAATGCAAAAATATTTAAAACCTGAATATATGTTGCCCAGATGTTCACCCAAATGTTAAAATTTGCTTTAGTTTGAAGTCCAGCTAATTTGTGTATTTTTAGTAGAGACCAGGTTTCACCGTGTTGGCCAGGCTGGTCTTGAACTCCTGACCTCAGGGGTTGCACCCATCTCAGCCTCCCAAAGTGCTGGGATTACAGGTGTGAGCCACCATGCCCGGCCAATTACTGAGAATTCCTGCCTTTTTCACAGGATTATTTTAAGGATCAAATGAAAAGTTATACGTGAAAGAAGAATGACGCCATGAAGTGATACCGAAACCAAAGTTGATATATGTATTGCCTTTCCCACTCAATGTAGTTCGTTTTTTGTTTTGTTTTTCTGAGAGACGATTTAACTCTACTTATGGTGACCAGGCATTGCTTGGGTACTGCTACTACGGAAATAAACAAAGACAAATCCTCACCCTGAGAAATGTTGCCAGCCTAATGCTGAGAGGTTAAGGAAGGGAAGGGGTATTAAGATAGGAGAGGGCAGAGGCAAGGAGGAGGGCCCAAAGAGATGAGGGCAAAGAAGAGCAAGGGAGCCGGGCACTGTGGCTCATGCCTGTAATCCCAGCACTTTGGGAGGCCAAGGCAGGCAGATGACGAGGTCAAGAGATTGAGACCATCCTGGCCAACATGGTGAAACCCCGTCTCTACTAAAAATATAAAAATTAGCTGGGCGTGGTGACACGCACCTGTAGTCCCAGCTACTCCAGAGGCCGAGGCAGGAGAATCGCATGAACCCGGGAGACGGTGGTTGGAGTGAGCCGAGATCGTGCCTCTGCACTCCAGCCAGGGCGACAGAGCGGGACTCCGTCTCAAAAAAAAAAAGAAAGGAAAAGATATCTCTCGTACAAAATGGAAGCTCAGTGTGGCAGGGCAGAAAGACTATCCTGACTATGTAATCTACTAGACCAGAGCTGGCGAGAGCTTCAGTTAAGGCATGGTCATGGCTGGACGGAGAAAAGGTGATACAATGGAAAGTCAGAAGGTAGATTTAGTAACATTTGGAACTCATGAGATTTGCACAGAGGGCAAGAGGAAGGGACACCTGACTCAGAACAGATGGGGGTAATGAAGGTGTCTTCCAGGAAGATGGGGAATGTGGAAAGAAACAAATCGGTTTGGAAAGCAAGATGATGCATGTGGTTTTGGAAATAAGCTGGGTTTGAAGTGCCTAGTATCCATCCAGAAGGACCTATCTACCAGGCAGTTAGAAACATTGGTGTAGCCAGGCACAGTGGCCCACGTCTATAATCCCAGCACTTTGGGAGTCCAAGGTGGGAGGATGGCTTGAGCCCAGGATTTCGAGACCAGCCTGGGCAATGCAGTGAAACCCTGACTCTACAAAAAATAAAAAAAATTAGCCGGGCCTGGTGGTGTGTGCCTGTAGTCCCAGTTACTCAGATGGCTGAGGTGGGAGGACCCCTGAACCCAGGAGTCCAAGGTTGCAGTGATCTTTGATTGTGCTACTGCACTCCAGCCTAGACGAGTGAGACCCTGTTTCTCTCTCTCTCTCTCTCTCTCTCTCTCTCTCACACACACACACACACACACACACAAAATGTGTAGCGCTCAGGATAGAGTCTCAGCAGAAGATACCAATTTGGGAGCGCTTAGCTAAGGGACAGAAATATGGAAAGCAGGGAGTCAATCTCACTTGAGTTGCACGGAGAAAAGAAGATGGCCAAGGCCAGCACGGGGGAAACCAGGAATATTGACGGGGAAGAGAAAGACATGAGAAGACTGAGATGCGGACCCAGAGAAGGATAAGGGTGACCAGGAGAGTGGACAAGTCCTCTTCTAAGGAAGAAAAAGCAGTGTAAACATGGCCATGTCTCTTACCATGTAGTTCCCCTCCAAACACACACACACACACACCTGTCCCCCACTAGCCTGCCTAAGGCAGAATTAAATGTGAACAAAGCACGTTTTTCACTTCATAAAAGCCACAGATTCAGAGTGGGCTTACTGGCAACCAAGGTAGCCACGTAGAAGCTAGTTATTAGAGGAAGAGGTGGGTTTGAGACAGGGTCTCACTATCTTGTCACCCACACTGGAGTGCAGTGGCACAATCTCAGCTCACAGCAGTCTCTGCCTCCCGGGCATAAGTGATTCTCCCACCTCAGCCACCCTAGTAGCTGGGACCACAGGCAAATGGCACCACTCCCGGCTAGGTATTTCTTTTTTCTTTTTCTTTTTTCTGTTGTTGTTGTAGAGACAAGGTCTTGCTATGTTTCCCAAGCTGGTCTGGAACTTTGACTTCAAGCAATCCGCCCACCTCCGCCTCCCAAAGTGCTGGGATTAACAGCTGTGAGCCACAGTGCCCAGCCAGAGGAAGAGTATTTCTTTACCGTATCCTTAATTATCCTTTAACTGTCACCTGAGGGGAGACAATGATTTAAGTACAGGGAATGATTAAATGTTAAAACTTAGCATTTTAGAATGTTATCTTGTATTGATGAATTCAGCTTATGCTGGTCTCGCAAACAAATACGAAGACTGACAGATTCCTGTGAGTGCAGGCCTTCACAGTGCCAGGACCACAAGATGTAATGAATTCTACTCCTGACTGGATATTAAAAAAATGCCAAGAAATTTTCCTTTGAGATTCAGCCGGGGAGACCTCCTGGAGTTTAGAGGTGCCCAGACTGGTGAGTGAAAGGAGTGTGATCTGGGGTGCGGGGTGGGGGGGGGCAGTCAGAGGACCTAGATGTCTGACACCAACATCCGCGGGTTCCAGTCTCTGCTCAGTCACTACTGGACCTGAGAAGCTGGGTGCAGAGATGGTGGGTGACCCACCCACCTCTGAAGGTCACTAGTTTTTGAAGTCAGAATACCGCCCATGCACTGTGGGCCTAAGCAGGTTATGAGGGTCTCCGCAGAGACCCGGAGGCATACTCGAGAAATTGCTGTGACCCTGGAGCAGAAACATGTGGCAGTCCCCAGCAGGGCTCACCTACACTGCTCTCCTCACTTAACACGCCTCAGGAAAGGCAAAATGGCAGCTTTACAAAACGAAGTTTTATTCCATTTTCCCTTCTCCCCTCTTAATTCTCACAGATCTCTGCGGTGAATGCTTTTAACCTGTCAAAGAAAACCAAAGCCCTGGCTTCTTTGAGGTGCAACTAAATGACCGAGAAGGTGTTACCTAAGACCTCTACGGCCATTTGTATCTGGCCCTGTGTAGAGTGGGCTCTGCAAGACCCTGCCTCACTTTCCCACTAGGAGGCCTTGGACTTCCCAGCTCCCAGAGACTATAGAGATCGCCTCTGAGGCCTCCTGTCACGATTTCCTAAGGTGAGGAACTTCATTTGCCCAACGGGGGCCCACGTTTGATCTACTGTCTTCCCAAGGATCTGAACTCGGGGACCAGCGTCTGCCCACGTGTCCGACGAAAACAATGTAAAGGAACTACTGAGTCTGGACAGAAAATCCAAGACACACCATGCAGCTTCTAAGAGGACCGAGTGCCCTCATTGGAATAGAGTGAGTCTCCTTCTGTGGACATGGACAGGGAACAGCTCGATTAAGCCCAGATTCACAAAATTCCGCCCACACCCCGTGCCCCCGGGAATTTTGGCTTAGGGGCAGGATGTGGGGGTTACCACTGTGCTGGTGGAGGTGGCGTGGGCCCGACCGGCAGCCCCAGCGCAGTTCTCCCCACGTTTGCCCGCAGAACCCCGGCGAGGCCGAGGTGGTCATTTCCCTCCCTAGCCGGAGGGCCGCGCCGGGTGAGGCCGGTTTGGGCGCGAAGCACGGGCGTGTGGCCCTCCACTTCCGCAAAGGCCAGGCGCTCTCAGGACCGCGAGCCCTGAGCGTCCGCCTGGTGACCCCTGGCCTCGGGACCGACGCCCCGTCCCTCCTGCCCCGCCTCCCCCCGCCACGCAGGGCCCCGGTCACGCGCAGGAAGAGCCGGACCGTCAAAGCCCCCAAGCCGGCGCCAAGGAAAGCGGCCGCAGCCCGGCCAGTCCGGATAGGCCAAGTGGCCGAAGTCGGCAGAGCTCAAGATGGCACCGCAGCAGGGGACCTGACTGGTCAACCGACCCCGTGTTTTGTTGGGAGCCTAACCGGAAGTGCCTTCCCCGCTCTAATGCCAGAGGGGGAGCACGGAGGGCAAGCGGTACAGCTTCTTCCAAGTGCTGATGTGGGTGGCTCTGAAAAGAGCCTTTTGGATACGATGGAACCTCCGACCGAACGCGCACTTCTTAAGCCCGCTCACCACGGATGCGGCGGGCCAGCTGGATGTCCTTGGGCATGATGGTCACGCGCTTGGCGTGGATGGCGCACAGGTTCGTGTCTTCGAACAGCCCCACCAGGTAGGCCTCGCTGGCCTCCTGCAGCGCCATCACGGCAGAACTCTGGAAGCGCAGGTCCGTCTTAAAGTCCTGCGCGATCTCGCGTACCAGCCGCTGGAAGGGCAGCTTGCGGATCAGCAGCTCCGTGGACTTCTGGTAGCGCCGGATCTCCCGCAGGGCCACGGTGCCGGGCCGGTAGCGGTGCGGCTTCTTCACCCCGCCTGTGGCCGGCGCGCTCTTGCGGGCCGCCTTGGTGGCCAGCTGCTTCCTCGGGGCCTTGCCGCCGGTCGACTTGCGGGCAGTCTGCTTAGTACGGGCCATAGCGAACCAAAACACAAGCTTACCAGCGCAGCGGCGGGGAGAGAAACGAGCTGCTGGCCCCGCGGCAGCCGTCTTTATAAGCACAGTCTTTTCCCGATTGGGCGGAACAAGAATTGAAAATCCCGCGCTGGCTGTCCATTGGCTGTGACGTCACCCGCCCTAAGGTCACCGGTTGGCTTGGGCAGAGTCCTCCCTAATCCCGCCCACCCGCCTCACTTTCTACTTTCCAGTTGGCCAAGTTTTGCAAGCTTGTTTTTCCCCCTTTCCTTCAGGGTGAAAGTCGTTTTCCGTTGCAGTTTTGTTAGATTGTTCCCTGTCCGCCCTTCGCTTCCTTTCTTGTTGCGCCCAGCGGCTCCGGCATGGAACCTCATTCTTCCATTTGCCCCCAGCCTCCAGTTGCTACTTGGCGGATCGTTTTTCGCCTGTCGGGTACCTTTTGGGTGGGAGAGGTGCCCGCCCCCAGATTCCGCCTCCGAGACCCTTACTCTCCGCCGCCAAGGCGCTTTGGGAAACAAAACAGAAACTAAGACTTAAGTCAGCTCCGTGAAGCCAAGACCCAGCTCCGCCACACTGGCGAGCGCTACCCGCTCAGGGTCCTCCCCATCGGGGGTGGGGGCAAGGAGCACGTCCCGCTAGTGCTAGGCTAGGTCTGAGTGCCCGGCCATGGCCTGCGGAAACCACTGGGGAAGCGCGCGCTCCAGGCGCAACACTTTAAGCGCCTTGGGTACTGCCCGCGGCGCTGGTGTTTGTGACTGTGTGGAGTGGACCGTGGCGGCACCCAGGATGTTTGGTGCCTCCACCTGCGCTGGGAAGTCCTAGGAGTGGGGACCCACTCATCGATGACCCAAGGCAGTTACGTGCTCCAGATGCAAGACGGCACACGCGCGCGCGCGCGCACACACACACACACACACACACACACCCGTTCCGTCCCGTCCCGTCCGCTGCAGGTTCGCCGTTTACTACTGAGAAACGCTGGACTGAGAGGAGCCGGCATTAGCAACTCTTTTATTTGAAAACGTGGGTGGCTCTGAAAAGAGCCTTTTGAGTTCACAGGTGCCCCTTCGAGACGCGGGCCGGGATGGGCCCACTTGGGCCGGACGTCAGCCTCACTTGCCCTTTGCCTTGTGGTGACTCTCCGTCTTCTTAGGGAGCAGTACGGCCTGGATGTTAGGCAGGACGCCGCCCTGGGCGATGGTGACTTTGCCCAGCAGCTTGTTCAGTTCCTCGTCGTTGCGGATGGCCAGCTGGAGGTGACGAGGGATGATCCGCGTCTTCTTGTTGTCCCGAGCCGCGTTGCCCGCCAGCTCCAGGATCTCGGCGGTCAGGTACTCGAGGACCGCCGCCATGTAGACTGGCGCGCCAGCCCCCACCCGCTCCGCGTAGTTGCCTTTGCGCAGCAAGCGGTGCACTCGCCCTACCGGGAACTGGAGGCCAGCGCGGGACGAGCGCGACTTGGCCTTGGCGCGGGCCTTGCCTCCTTGCTTGCCACGACCAGACATGACAGCGATAGTAGTCACCGAGTGAAACTCCTGCCTGGCGACCGGAAAAGTCACCGAAAACGCCGCCGCTTCACCCTTTTATAGACAGAACGGCGATTGTCCACGGAGCACTTTGATTGGCTCAAGCAAATTTTGTCCCGATAGCCAATAGGATAGCTCAGCCAGAATCCACTCATTTACATAATCTCGTCTCCCTCGCATTGGGCGCCGCGAAAAACTCGCGAACCACAACGCAGCGTCATGCGCACGGCCTCTGTAAGTGCACAGTCGTTTCCGGTAGACCCCGAGACCAAGGTTCTGCCTGCGTTCTCGGCGGGTGAGAGTCGGGCTTGGGTCTGGCCGTGCCTGAACCTGCAAAGTCCGCGCCGGCTCCCAAGAAGGGCGCCAAGAAAGCCGTCACCAAAGCCCAGAAGAAAGACGGCAAGAAGCGCAAGCGCAGCCGCAAGGAGAGCTACTCCATCTGCATGTACGAGGTGCTGAAGCAGGTCCACCCCGACACCGGCATCTCGTCCGAGGCCATGGGCATCATGAACTCCTTCGCCAACGACATCTTCGAGCGCATCGCGGGAGAGGCGTCCCGCCTGGCGCACTACAACAAGCGCTCCACCATCACGTCCCGCGAGAGCCACACGGCCCTGCGCCTGCTGAGGGAATAAATAGTTCAACTTTTATATATGGTATCGAGAAATATCTTGAGGTTTTTATATCGTTGGTTCACAAACACGTGCCTACACCATTCATGTGAAAATTTATTAAGCAGGTAGATGGAAGTTTGATTTTGATAACCAGGAATTCACACCGTTAACACCATCTGTGCTTCCTACTTGAGATACTCTAAAATCTACCCAATACCATTAAATAGTGACTTTTTCCCTAAGAATTATCACTTGGAAAAGCTTGTCCAGTTTAATGATTAGTTCCATACAATGGCAACAATATATATATGATTTCTGAAGCCAGAGTTTGGGATGCCTGAAGAACAGAAGGACCACCAATTTGCAAGAGAAGTTGATTAGGTTCTCTGCTTTGGGAACACTGGATTTGGAATCACACAGCCTCATTAACCTTAAAAGATTATACTGATGGCTTTGGGGAATCATAAATCCTAGGCTGGCCACAATAGAAGCAAGGAAAGCAATTAGGAGGCTGTTGCAGTTTTGTGGTCTGGAGCAGTGATTAAGTCTTAAAGTCTTTCCAGACCAGCAGCATCTGCATTAGTTGAAGGTATTAAAAATGAAAATTCCCAGGTTCCATTATTTGTGTTAACAAGCTTTCTGGGTGATGCTGATGCATGCTAAAGTGTGAAAAACACCAGATAAATAACATGTTGGAGTGCAGTGGTGGTAATGGAAACAGAAATGTTGGATTTTATCTTTGATGTAGAATAGATGTGGCTGAGGAACAGGATTTAGGTAACAGTGAAACCCCTAGATTTTTGGCTTGAGCAACTGTGTAGATCGTGGTACTATTAGGATAGAACACTGGGAGAAGATACTCGTTGGGACACTGAAGGGAGATCCAGAGTTCCGCTTGAAATTTGAGAAGCTCTTTGCTATTCAAGTGGATATGTGCAGCTGACAGTTGGAGAGATGGATCTAGAGTTCAGTAAAGACAACACAAGCCTGTCTTTAAGATCTACCTGTGAACTGTGAACACAGCAATGGGAATGATGGATATCACAAAGTATTTTTCTAGACTTTATTACTCATGTGTTTGTCATGAGGTATAACTGAGTAGTTCATAGTCCTATAATGTATGTTACTGACTAGGTAGTATTTGTTTTTATAATTCTGTTTCTGTTACAGTGCTGCCACATGTGTTTCCCAGAAACGCATTTTGCCCACAGTTCTTAGGGTTGGCCTGATTTGTTTGTTGTCTCAACCTGCTTCTTACTGTGATTAGTTTAGGAATCTAGATCAAACTAATTGGCATTTAACATTTCAGGAAGTGAACTGAGTTAACAACTGACTAACTCAGCAGGGGAGTGTAGCATGCTATTATCTTTTGGGAAAGCAGCTTATTTGCTTTCAAGAGGCAGCAGCAGGATGGACTGTCTTTAGGTATGAAGGCAAGAATGATTATAGACAAAATGCAGAGGAGGGCACAGTGTGGGAGAATCAGAGAACTGAGCCACTCATGGAATTCAGCCAACCTTGGATCCCTGCTGTACCTTTGGACTTCCAGTTAAGCCAATTTGTCTGACATACTTGTTTATACCAGTTTGAATCTTGAAATATTTCAGGAATAATAAATAATTTCCTAGATACAAGGAAAGATCTTTCGTGAAAGGTCTCAAAGAAGTCAAATGGGGTCTATTAGGACAGAGTTGCTCCTATTACATATTTGGAACAAATGTCCAAATGTTGAAAATCAATACTTGACTAAGGCTAAAGACTAGTATTACCATCACAGGAAGAATGTCCAGGGTTTTTTTTTTTTTTTTAGATGTGAAATGTTATTTAAAATTTTTTAATTAAATCAAAAAATTTTAGTAGTTGTATTAATTTCCTGGGGCTGTCAAAGTACCATAAATTGTATGGCGTAAAACAACAGAAACTTATTCTTTCATGGTTTTAGAGGCCAGAAGTTTGAAATCAAAGTGTTGGTAGGGCCATGCTCTCTCCAAACCCACTAGGGGAAGACTCTTGTCTTTCAGTGTCTGGTAGCCCCATTTGTTTTTTGGTTTGTGGCAGCATAACTGTAATCTCTACCTCAGTCTTTTCCTGTATGTCTCCATGTTTTCTTTCTTTCTTTTTTTAGATGGAGTTTCTCTCTTGTTGCCCAGGCTGGAGTGCAATGGCATGATCTTGGCTCACTGCAACCTCTGCCCCCCGGGGTTCAAGCAATTTCCCTGCCTCAGCCTCCTGAGTAGCTGGGATTACATGCGTGCATCAGCACGCCCAGCTAATTTGGTATTTTTGGTAGAGATGGAGTTTCATCATGTTGGTCAGGCTGGCCTCGAACTCCTGACCTCAGGTGATCCACCTGCCTTGGCCTCCCAAAGTGCTGAGATTACAGACGTGAGCCACCGCACCCAGCCATCTCCATGTCTTCTTATAAGGGTATCAGTCATACTGGATTAGGGCCCACCCTAACGACCTCATTTTAACTTGGTTACATCTGCAAAGACCCTATTTCCAAAGAAGGCAAAATTCTAAGGAACTAGGGGTTAGACTTCAACATATCTTTCGGGGGGACACAACTCAACCCATAACATTAGTCAATGGCTGTGGCAGGCTAAATGTGGCTCCCAAATATGTCCATATCCTAATCCCTAGAGCCTGAGTATTACCTTACATAGCCAAGGAGATTTTGTAGATGTAATTTGAGAGATTACGCTGGATTATCCAGGTAGGCCCCAAATGTAATCACCACGGTCCGTATAGGAGAGGCAAGAAAGTCAAGTGTAGAAGCAGAGAGAGATTTGAAGATTAACAGGCTGCTTGCTTTGAAGACAGAAGGGACCATAAACCAGAAATAAACCTCTAGAAGCTAGAAAAGGCATGGAAATAGACCCTCCCCCTTAAGGCCTCTGGAGGGAGTGCAGCCTTGATTTCTACTGAGTAAAATTGATTTTGTACTTCAGACCCCCAAAACTGTAAGAGAATAAATGACTGTTGTTTTAAAACCATTGAGTTTGTAGTAATTTGTTGCAGCAGCCACAGGAAACTAATACAACAACTATACAGAGTTTTTTTCAATAATTGGAGAAATCTGAATATGGATTGCATATTAATACTGAATCAGCATTAAATTTGTTAGGTATAATAATGTTATTGTAGCTATTTAGGAGAATATCCTATTTTTAAGAGACATGTCACCGTATTTACGGAGAAGTGCCAACATATTTGCAGTTTATTTTCAGATGGGTCAGGGGCTGTGTGTACCTGAGAA
This sequence comes from Papio anubis, assembly GCF_008728515.1. Classification (NCBI taxonomy): domain Eukaryota; kingdom Metazoa; phylum Chordata; class Mammalia; order Primates; family Cercopithecidae; genus Papio; species Papio anubis. The sequence continues at coordinate 120,318,182 of NC_044976.1, read as the reverse complement.
GACAAAGATAAGGCAAATGCAGCGAAATCATAATAATTGGTGAATCCAGGTGAACGGACTATGGTTGCTCTTTGTACTTTTTTTTCCAACTTTTCTATAGGTTTAAAATTTTCAAAATAAAAAAATGGGAAATACTTTAAAAACTGTAATCAAAGACAGTACAGAAACTCATACATTAATGTATTTTATTTTTACAATAAAATTAATTTATGTAAATTGATATTTTACTAATTTCACCCCCAAGTTATATTAAAAGCTTTATTATATACGTTTGATAATAGCATATGTAAACTAGAATTCTGAATGATATCCATTGGTCATAATACATACTGTGTAGTGGTAATGGTGACTTTTGTGATTGCACAAGACCAGAGATGCCCCAAATGACATTGACATAGACATCTCGTTATTCTAAGGCTGAAACTGAAGTTGAATAGAAGGTTTCAGTCAAATACTGAGATGAAAGCTGAGGCAGTCCTGGAGGCAAGGGGGAAGTGTGTGTGTGTGTGTGTGTGTGTGTATACACACAGACGACATGATTTCTAAATATTTACAGAAAGGGTAGATTATCTACAAAAGAATAAGAATCAGACTGATATGAGATCTTACAAACCTAATCCCCTTCTTTCCTAAACTCCAGATTCTCATATTTCTGACTTCCTGTGATATTTATACTTCGATACTTACCAGGATTCTTCAACATTTTGTTCAACAGTATTCTTGGTTTCCTTCCTCCAAGACTACTCCTCCCTCCTATTAGCAAATAGTAGCTCTTTTCAAGTGCTCAGTGTAAAAACCTACAATTAATCCTTGATTTCTCTTTTAGTCAGCCTATACTAAATCAATTTCATTTAAAATATCTCCGCCACTAACCTGCATCTCCACATCTCCATTGCTACCACCAGCCTCTCCAGTCAAATTCTCCAAGAGTACTCTATCTCATTTAAAAGACAAAATCTCTGCAATGGCCTGTGAAGCTCCTTAATGGCCTACATGATCTGGCCTTCAAGCACCTCTCTGATCTCTGCAAAACTTTCCCTTGGTCAGTGTGCTTCAGCCACATTCACCAAGCTTGTTCCTGCCTTGGGGCCTTTGTACTTACCATGTTGTTCTGAGAATATTCTGCCTTAAGATATTCTATAACTATCTTACTGTATACAGCTCTGCTCAAGTATTAACTGATCAAACCTGTCATCCCTATTCCACTCCATGTTCTGCTTAACAGAATTGCACATATGGCCCCCTGAATAATATAAATTTATTTGTTCACTTATTTTTACTTATCCACTAATTAAAGTGTAGACTTTTTCTATTCTGTTTACTGCTGTATTCCCAGCATGTTTTATCCGAATGTGCAGTGGTTTTTCTTCCTTATTGTGGGAAGTCGTGTGCACAAATACACATAATGGAACCTGAATGTCATATTGCTTTCATACCTGTGTGAATTTTGGTAAGAAAGGAAAAGTAGCGATTGACAAGTAATATAATTACATTGAGTCACTCTCATAGTTAGCTGTTTATTGCTTTCCTGCTCTTATTCTCAGTCCCCAGGACCAAATGTTGACCACTCCCTCCCCCACATACAACTGGTTATTTACACGACGCCATGCAGGTGCCTGTTAAAATGAAGTCACATACCTGCCTTACTAACTCAACCTTTCCCTACTGTCTTTCTGACCCCCACCTCCATGCTTTAAATTAACTTTGCAGGCTTAGGCTTTATCTCTGAGTAGAGCCATGTAAGGTATGTGTAAAAGGAAGAAAATGTTTTCTGGGGATGAAGCTTTGAAAAGCTTGCTTTTTTTTTTTTTTCTTTTGGCAATAAAATAAGGTACATTTAGCACAATACCTAATAACTAAAAAATCTGTTTTTATTTGGGTGGGGTACACAGCAAGTGTGTCATCCTGGAAGATACTATTTGGAATTTTATGTAGGTACATAAAGAGAAAAAAGGGAAAAGGGGCTACTAGGACACTGCAGTATGCTTAATGTGTATTTTCTAGTAAGTTTGTATTATGCCTTTATCTTGGTACTTTTATCTTCTGTTCTCACTTGATCTGTTTGAAATGTATTTTCAATCCTAATAAAAATATATAAAGTCCTGATTTAAGAAAGGATTAAATGAAACTTTTCTATATCGCACTGCAATTCTCGGAAAAAAGGGGGGTGTGGGGAGGGGGAATTATCTGGCATAGTGACTGAAAATTGTGAACACGTTCTTACCAAGGAATATGGCAACTGCATAACCAAATGTCAGCGGTTACCAAACTTATGAATCACCTGGTGTTGTGTCATAGATTGCTTGTCTCTCGCCCCCAGTGATTTGGATCAGTGGAAATATGTGGGGTTTAAGGAATATAAAATATATTTATGTATATATTTGTGTGTGTCGCAAAAGCTTCAGGGTATATATATTTGTGTGTGTCTCAAAAGCTTCAGGGTAAAATAAGTTTTAACTGTTTAGGAAACTATTGTTTAAGGTATCCAGTCTCAAAAATGAAGGCCTTAAAACTTAGACCTAATTTTTTCATTACATTTCTTGCGCAGAAAATGGTAAAATACCCAACGATAACAGTGGGGAATTGTCTACATATCAACACTTGACTAAAAAGCTTTACTATCCATGACAGCAGCCTTTCCATTACTCTATTCTAAGAGCATTTAACGTCTTCAAACCCAGGAATAAATACCTATAGATTCACAGTACCTGAAAGGAATACCAAATTGAGACAAAAGGACTATGTAAACGGAAAATTGCTTCAACCATACAATGGAGGTCTACAGGTGCGGAAGGAAAGTTTACATGGTGAGGCGTGGTCGCAAAAGTTTAGGAATATTCTCAGGTTACTATACAATTTAACGAGCTCAATATGCATTTAACATTTTTTCCTTCCACTCTCCTGAGCAGAGTTACACTGACCGCCCCGGTAGCAAACCGACTATAGAAAAGGCAAATTATGTGCACATTACCATGTTATTACCAGGTAGTTCTCGACCAAGCTACAGATTCTGGCTTTATCTTATATTCCTCTCCCATCAGCTGCAGAAAAAGGGAGAGGTGCTGTAAAAAAATCCCTAAGTAGAACTTACAGTAAGAAGTGTGAAAACAGCTTATTTCACTGAAGGGGTTAAGCAGCCCAGAAAAGAGACTTTGGAGTCAAGCAGCCGGGACTCGCTTGGAGCCGGTGTACTTTGTGACAGCCTTGCAAGTGCCCTGGGACAAGGCGTGCTTGGGCCAGCTCGCCGGGCAGCAGCAGGCGCAGGGCCGTGTGGCTCTCGCGGGACGTGATGGTGGAGCGCTTGTTGTAGTGCGCCAGGCGGGACGCCTCTCCCGCGATGCGCTCGAAGATGTCGTTGGCGAAGGAGTTCATGATGCCCATGGCCTCGGACGAGATGCCGGTGTCGGGGTGGACCTGCTTCAGCACCTCGTACATGCAGATGGAGTAGCTCTCCTTGCGGCTGCGCTTGCGCTTCTTGCCGTCTTTCTTCTGGGCTTTGGTGACGGCTTTCTTGGCGCCCTTCTTGGGAGCCGGCGCGGACTTTGCAGGTTCAGGCACGGCCAGACCCAAGCCCGACTCTCACCCGCCGAGAACGCAGGCAGAACCTTGGTCTCGGGGTCTACCGGAAACGACTGTGCACTTACAGAGGCCGTGCGCATGACGCTGCGTTGTGGTTCGCGAGTTTTTCGCGGCGCCCAATGCGAGGGAGACGAGATTATGTAAATGAGTGGATTCTGGCTGAGCTATCCTATTGGCTATCGGGACAAAATTTGCTTGAGCCAATCAAAGTGCTCCGTGGACAATCGCCGTTCTGTCTATAAAAGGGTGAAGCGGCGGCGTTTTCGGTGACTTTTCCGGTCGCCAGGCAGGAGTTTCACTCGGTGACTACTATCGCTGTCATGTCTGGTCGTGGCAAGCAAGGAGGCAAGGCCCGCGCCAAGGCCAAGTCGCGCTCGTCCCGCGCTGGCCTCCAGTTCCCGGTAGGGCGAGTGCACCGCTTGCTGCGCAAAGGCAACTACGCGGAGCGGGTGGGGGCTGGCGCGCCAGTCTACATGGCGGCGGTCCTCGAGTACCTGACCGCCGAGATCCTGGAGCTGGCGGGCAACGCGGCTCGGGACAACAAGAAGACGCGCATCATTCCTCGTCACCTCCAGCTGGCCATCCGCAACGACGAGGAACTGAACAAGCTGCTGGGCAAAGTCACCATCGCCCAGGGCGGCGTCCTGCCTAACATCCAGGCCGTACTGCTCCCTAAGAAGACGGAGAGTCACCACAAGGCAAAGGGCAAGTGAGGCTGACGTCCGGCCCAAGTGGGCCCATCCCGGCCCGCGTCTCGAAGGGGCACCTGTGAACTCAAAAGGCTCTTTTCAGAGCCACCCACGTTTTCAAATAAAAGAGTTGCTAATGCCGGCTCCTCTCAGTCCAGCGTTTCTCAGTAGTAAACGGCGAACCTGCAGCGGACGGGACGGGACGGAACGGGTGTGTGTGTGTGTGTGTGTGTGTGTGCGCGCGCGCGCGCGTGTGCCGTCTTGCATCTGGAGCACGTAACTGCCTTGGGTCATCGATGAGTGGGTCCCCACTCCTAGGACTTCCCAGCGCAGGTGGAGGCACCAAACATCCTGGGTGCCGCCACGGTCCACTCCACACAGTCACAAACACCAGCGCCGCGGGCAGTACCCAAGGCGCTTAAAGTGTTGCGCCTGGAGCGCGCGCTTCCCCAGTGGTTTCCGCAGGCCATGGCCGGGCACTCAGACCTAGCCTAGCACTAGCGGGACGTGCTCCTTGCCCCCACCCCCGATGGGGAGGACCCTGAGCGGGTAGCGCTCGCCAGTGTGGCGGAGCTGGGTCTTGGCTTCACGGAGCTGACTTAAGTCTTAGTTTCTGTTTTGTTTCCCAAAGCGCCTTGGCGGCGGAGAGTAAGGGTCTCGGAGGCGGAATCTGGGGGCGGGCACCTCTCCCACCCAAAAGGTACCCGACAGGCGAAAAACGATCCGCCAAGTAGCAACTGGAGGCTGGGGGCAAATGGAAGAATGAGGTTCCATGCCGGAGCCGCTGGGCGCAACAAGAAAGGAAGCGAAGGGCGGACAGGGAACAATCTAACAAAACTGCAACGGAAAACGACTTTCACCCGGAAGGAAAGGGGGAAAAACAAGCTTGCAAAACTTGGCCAACTGGAAAGTAGAAAGTGAGGCGGGTGGGCGGGATTAGGGAGGACTCTGCCCAAGCCAACCGGTGACCTTAGGGCGGGTGACGTCACAGCCAATGGACAGCCAGCGCGGGATTTTCAATTCTTGTTCCGCCCAATCGGGAAAAGACTGTGCTTATAAAGACGGCTGCCGCGGGGCCAGCAGCTCGTTTCTCTCCCCGCCGCTGCGCTGGTAAGCTTGTGTTTTGGTTCGCTATGGCCCGTACTAAGCAGACTGCCCGCAAGTCGACCGGCGGCAAGGCCCCGAGGAAGCAGCTGGCCACCAAGGCGGCCCGCAAGAGCGCGCCGGCCACAGGCGGGGTGAAGAAGCCGCACCGCTACCGGCCCGGCACCGTGGCCCTGCGGGAGATCCGGCGCTACCAGAAGTCCACGGAGCTGCTGATCCGCAAGCTGCCCTTCCAGCGGCTGGTACGCGAGATCGCGCAGGACTTTAAGACGGACCTGCGCTTCCAGAGTTCTGCCGTGATGGCGCTGCAGGAGGCCAGCGAGGCCTACCTGGTGGGGCTGTTCGAAGACACGAACCTGTGCGCCATCCACGCCAAGCGCGTGACCATCATGCCCAAGGACATCCAGCTGGCCCGCCGCATCCGTGGTGAGCGGGCTTAAGAAGTGCGCGTTCGGTCGGAGGTTCCATCGTATCCAAAAGGCTCTTTTCAGAGCCACCCACATCAGCACTTGGAAGAAGCTGTACCGCTTGCCCTCCGTGCTCCCCCTCTGGCATTAGAGCGGGGAAGGCACTTCCGGTTAGGCTCCCAACAAAACACGGGGTCGGTTGACCAGTCAGGTCCCCTGCTGCGGTGCCATCTTGAGCTCTGCCGACTTCGGCCACTTGGCCTATCCGGACTGGCCGGGCTGCGGCCGCTTTCCTTGGCGCCGGCTTGGGGGCTTTGACGGTCCGGCTCTTCCTGCGCGTGACCGGGGCCCTGCGTGGCGGGGGGAGGCGGGGCAGGAGGGACGGGGCGTCGGTCCCGAGGCCAGGGGTCACCAGGCGGACGCTCAGGGCTCGCGGTCCTGAGAGCGCCTGGCCTTTGCGGAAGTGGAGGGCCACACGCCCGTGCTTCGCGCCCAAACCGGCCTCACCCGGCGCGGCCCTCCGGCTAGGGAGGGAAATGACCACCTCGGCCTCGCCGGGGTTCTGCGGGCAAACGTGGGGAGAACTGCGCTGGGGCTGCCGGTCGGGCCCACGCCACCTCCACCAGCACAGTGGTAACCCCCACATCCTGCCCCTAAGCCAAAATTCCCGGGGGCACGGGGTGTGGGCGGAATTTTGTGAATCTGGGCTTAATCGAGCTGTTCCCTGTCCATGTCCACAGAAGGAGACTCACTCTATTCCAATGAGGGCACTCGGTCCTCTTAGAAGCTGCATGGTGTGTCTTGGATTTTCTGTCCAGACTCAGTAGTTCCTTTACATTGTTTTCGTCGGACACGTGGGCAGACGCTGGTCCCCGAGTTCAGATCCTTGGGAAGACAGTAGATCAAACGTGGGCCCCCGTTGGGCAAATGAAGTTCCTCACCTTAGGAAATCGTGACAGGAGGCCTCAGAGGCGATCTCTATAGTCTCTGGGAGCTGGGAAGTCCAAGGCCTCCTAGTGGGAAAGTGAGGCAGGGTCTTGCAGAGCCCACTCTACACAGGGCCAGATACAAATGGCCGTAGAGGTCTTAGGTAACACCTTCTCGGTCATTTAGTTGCACCTCAAAGAAGCCAGGGCTTTGGTTTTCTTTGACAGGTTAAAAGCATTCACCGCAGAGATCTGTGAGAATTAAGAGGGGAGAAGGGAAAATGGAATAAAACTTCGTTTTGTAAAGCTGCCATTTTGCCTTTCCTGAGGCGTGTTAAGTGAGGAGAGCAGTGTAGGTGAGCCCTGCTGGGGACTGCCACATGTTTCTGCTCCAGGGTCACAGCAATTTCTCGAGTATGCCTCCGGGTCTCTGCGGAGACCCTCATAACCTGCTTAGGCCCACAGTGCATGGGCGGTATTCTGACTTCAAAAACTAGTGACCTTCAGAGGTGGGTGGGTCACCCACCATCTCTGCACCCAGCTTCTCAGGTCCAGTAGTGACTGAGCAGAGACTGGAACCCGCGGATGTTGGTGTCAGACATCTAGGTCCTCTGACTGCCCCCCCCACCCCGCACCCCAGATCACACTCCTTTCACTCACCAGTCTGGGCACCTCTAAACTCCAGGAGGTCTCCCCGGCTGAATCTCAAAGGAAAATTTCTTGGCATTTTTTTAATATCCAGTCAGGAGTAGAATTCATTACATCTTGTGGTCCTGGCACTGTGAAGGCCTGCACTCACAGGAATCTGTCAGTCTTCGTATTTGTTTGCGAGACCAGCATAAGCTGAATTCATCAATACAAGATAACATTCTAAAATGCTAAGTTTTAACATTTAATCATTCCCTGTACTTAAATCATTGTCTCCCCTCAGGTGACAGTTAAAGGATAATTAAGGATACGGTAAAGAAATACTCTTCCTCTGGCTGGGCACTGTGGCTCACAGCTGTTAATCCCAGCACTTTGGGAGGCGGAGGTGGGCGGATTGCTTGAAGTCAAAGTTCCAGACCAGCTTGGGAAACATAGCAAGACCTTGTCTCTACAACAACAACAGAAAAAAGAAAAAGAAAAAAGAAATACCTAGCCGGGAGTGGTGCCATTTGCCTGTGGTCCCAGCTACTAGGGTGGCTGAGGTGGGAGAATCACTTATGCCCGGGAGGCAGAGACTGCTGTGAGCTGAGATTGTGCCACTGCACTCCAGTGTGGGTGACAAGATAGTGAGACCCTGTCTCAAACCCACCTCTTCCTCTAATAACTAGCTTCTACGTGGCTACCTTGGTTGCCAGTAAGCCCACTCTGAATCTGTGGCTTTTATGAAGTGAAAAACGTGCTTTGTTCACATTTAATTCTGCCTTAGGCAGGCTAGTGGGGGACAGGTGTGTGTGTGTGTGTGTTTGGAGGGGAACTACATGGTAAGAGACATGGCCATGTTTACACTGCTTTTTCTTCCTTAGAAGAGGACTTGTCCACTCTCCTGGTCACCCTTATCCTTCTCTGGGTCCGCATCTCAGTCTTCTCATGTCTTTCTCTTCCCCGTCAATATTCCTGGTTTCCCCCGTGCTGGCCTTGGCCATCTTCTTTTCTCCGTGCAACTCAAGTGAGATTGACTCCCTGCTTTCCATATTTCTGTCCCTTAGCTAAGCGCTCCCAAATTGGTATCTTCTGCTGAGACTCTATCCTGAGCGCTACACATTTTGTGTGTGTGTGTGTGTGTGTGTGTGAGAGAGAGAGAGAGAGAGAGAGAGAGAGAAACAGGGTCTCACTCGTCTAGGCTGGAGTGCAGTAGCACAATCAAAGATCACTGCAACCTTGGACTCCTGGGTTCAGGGGTCCTCCCACCTCAGCCATCTGAGTAACTGGGACTACAGGCACACACCACCAGGCCCGGCTAATTTTTTTTATTTTTTGTAGAGTCAGGGTTTCACTGCATTGCCCAGGCTGGTCTCGAAATCCTGGGCTCAAGCCATCCTCCCACCTTGGACTCCCAAAGTGCTGGGATTATAGACGTGGGCCACTGTGCCTGGCTACACCAATGTTTCTAACTGCCTGGTAGATAGGTCCTTCTGGATGGATACTAGGCACTTCAAACCCAGCTTATTTCCAAAACCACATGCATCATCTTGCTTTCCAAACCGATTTGTTTCTTTCCACATTCCCCATCTTCCTGGAAGACACCTTCATTACCCCCATCTGTTCTGAGTCAGGTGTCCCTTCCTCTTGCCCTCTGTGCAAATCTCATGAGTTCCAAATGTTACTAAATCTACCTTCTGACTTTCCATTGTATCACCTTTTCTCCGTCCAGCCATGACCATGCCTTAACTGAAGCTCTCGCCAGCTCTGGTCTAGTAGATTACATAGTCAGGATAGTCTTTCTGCCCTGCCACACTGAGCTTCCATTTTGTACGAGAGATATCTTTTCCTTTCTTTTTTTTTTTGAGACGGAGTCCCGCTCTGTCGCCCTGGCTGGAGTGCAGAGGCACGATCTCGGCTCACTCCAACCACCGTCTCCCGGGTTCATGCGATTCTCCTGCCTCGGCCTCTGGAGTAGCTGGGACTACAGGTGCGTGTCACCACGCCCAGCTAATTTTTATATTTTTAGTAGAGACGGGGTTTCACCATGTTGGCCAGGATGGTCTCAATCTCTTGACCTCGTCATCTGCCTGCCTTGGCCTCCCAAAGTGCTGGGATTACAGGCATGAGCCACAGTGCCCGGCTCCCTTGCTCTTCTTTGCCCTCATCTCTTTGGGCCCTCCTCCTTGCCTCTGCCCTCTCCTATCTTAATACCCCTTCCCTTCCTTAACCTCTCAGCATTAGGCTGGCAACATTTCTCAGGGTGAGGATTTGTCTTTGTTTATTTCCGTAGTAGCAGTACCCAAGCAATGCCTGGTCACCATAAGTAGAGTTAAATCGTCTCTCAGAAAAACAAAACAAAAAACGAACTACATTGAGTGGGAAAGGCAATACATATATCAACTTTGGTTTCGGTATCACTTCATGGCGTCATTCTTCTTTCACGTATAACTTTTCATTTGATCCTTAAAATAATCCTGTGAAAAAGGCAGGAATTCTCAGTAATTGGCCGGGCATGGTGGCTCACACCTGTAATCCCAGCACTTTGGGAGGCTGAGATGGGTGCAACCCCTGAGGTCAGGAGTTCAAGACCAGCCTGGCCAACACGGTGAAACCTGGTCTCTACTAAAAATACACAAATTAGCTGGACTTCAAACTAAAGCAAATTTTAACATTTGGGTGAACATCTGGGCAACATATATTCAGGTTTTAAATATTTTTGCATTAAAACAAAAACTGTTTAAAAAAAAAGAAAAAGAGGACAGGAGCGGTGGCTCACTCCTGTAATCCCAGCATTTTGGGAGGCCGAGGAGGGCGGGTCACCTAAAGTCAGGAGTTCGAGACCAGCCTGGCCAACTTGGCAAAACCTCCGTCTCTACTAAAAATACAAAAATTAGCCCGGCGTGGTGGTGGGCACCTGTGGTCCCAGCTACTCGGGAGGCTGAGGCAGGAGAATCACTTGAACCCTGGAGGTAGAGGTTGTGGTCAGCCAAGATCGTGCCACTGCATTCCAGCCTGCATGACAGATCAAGACTCCATCTCATAAAAAGAAAGAAGAAGGAAGGAAGGAAGGGAAAGAAAGAAAGGAAAGGAAGGAAGAAGGAAGGAAAGAAAAAGAAAGAAAAGAAAAAGAGAGAAAGAAAGAGAAAGAAAAAAAAGAAGAAAGAAAGAAAGAAAGAGAAAGAGAGAGAGAAAGAAAGAAATGCTGTTACCTAAGTCAGTGGCTTTCAACCTTTAATGTGTATCAGAATCACCGGGAGGGCTTTTTTAAAGCACAGATTACTATGTCTCACCCCTCAGTTTCTCATTCAATAGGTCTGGGGTGGGGCCCAGGACTTTATCCCAGGTGATCAGTGCTGCTAGATGAGAGGCTACATTTTGAGAACAACTGATTCAGACAATGGACGTGTTTTCTCCCCCACTCCCTTTCTTTCTTTATCTTCAAATTTTTGGTATGTCCTTCTTTAGTGGATCTTGGTGAGGATCAGATAGATTCATCAGCATTTCCTTTAAAATTAAAAAATCAGTGATACTTGAAATAGCAATGCTGAAAATCACAGGTCAGATTTAAAAGGGAAAAGGAAACATCTTGAGCATTACAACCTCTATTTCTTACCTGGACATCTTCACAAATGTTATTCTTGCCACTTCCTCCCTGCCCTCACCCCTTTTACTCTGTATCTCAGTAGGATGCCAATCATTCTGCCCTTTATTCAGAGTCCGACACAAGCCCCAACGTCCATAGCCAAGTTTTCCTGGGTTTCCCAGCAGCCAGTGACTCCTGTAGCATTAGGATTCCTATAGTAGTTATTGTCTGCATTTCTCAGCATATTGAATATGTACTGCCTCTTATTGTTGGACTGTTTATTCTTAAATGTGTACAGGTATGGATTTATGTCGTCTATATATTATCCATTTATTGTCTTCTCCGTTCTGATGGTAAGCTCCTGGAGGGCAAATCTTGCATCTACCACTTTGCTGGCAGCCCCATTGGTAAGCTCCTGGAAGGCAAGTCTCGCACCAGTGCTTTGCCGGCAACCTGATTGCTAAGTACTGTGTTTTAAGCTTAGTTCAGTCTCAAGTGTTTGATGCTGATGAGAGCAGCCACATCTGAAAACCAATAAAGCAACTGCTGGTTTATCCTTTGGGAGCTGACAGAATTTCTTCTTCCAAATACATACACAGTAAAATCATAAGCCTAGAATGTTTAAACAAACAAACAAACAAACAAACAAAAAAAAAAACTTATGGGATATGCAATGGCTGCAAAACTGTAAGGATTAGAAATGTGAACCCACATTTTAATCCAAATGAGGGCAATTTAGAGGTGGTAGTGTAAAGAATAGCTTGCTTTAACATATGCCATGCTGATATAGAATTGGCTTTTGCCTTGTCAAAATTAAATTGTGCTTTCTGTATTGATGGTGGGCACGTTTCTGCAGGTCTCTCATTCTAAGCTACAATAGGCCCTAAGAAGTAGAAGTCACATACCTGAATTAGTTGTGAAGTTGCTTTCAGATCATATCGTTGGTTCACTCTTATAGAAGGATCACATTAAAATGTCTCTGCATTTGTATCCTTGCAATGCCACAACTGAAAGACAGTTATCTCATAGGTCCTTGATTAAATTAGGAGCCTTTTTACTGAACACAAGAAATGATACTTTTCAGGCACTGGGCAGATAGGTTGCTAGAAATTCATTTTTTTAACTGTACTAAGATTGAGCTGAGTGCGTGGCTGAAGATACCACATAACATGGACCCTTACTAAGGGATCTAGTCCACCCGCTTGTTATGTAGAGGGTAAAATGAAGCCCAGAACAGTCAATCGCGAAATCTAAGCCGATCAGGTGGGAAAGCCGGCATCTATAGAATGAAGATCTAAGGCTGCTTCTCCCACTTTGCCTGAGCAAATATAGGGAGATTACATAGCAAGGCACGTGTAAATTGCCAGTGCCTATTTCTCAGAACCAGATCTGGTGATCGCAAAGACGTGCCCCTCTAGGTGTGCCTATATACTGCTCCAGAAGAGCAAGCCGAGAAAGTAGTGCTCAAACCTAGAACACATTCAACCTTTCATATCGATAAAGGCAAAAAAAAAAAAAAAAAAAAAAAAGCCCAAGTAAGTGAAAAAGCCGCTTTCGGTCAACGACTTAAGTCTTTACGGCTGTGAGCGCCATGGGCCACAGTAGCTTTCCGTTAACTTCAGATCCGACCGTCGCCCCACTGCCAAAGTTACCTTCCAACATCGTTACTGTTGCACTTTATGCAGTCAAGTGTCCAGCTCCTCAGATGAGCGAGTGGTCGGCCCTAAAAAGGGCCTTTGGGATCGAAACGTGCAAAGCTGGAGCGGCGGCCTAGCCTCCGAAGCCGTACAGTGTGCGCCCCTGGCGCTTGAGCGCGTACACCACATCCATGGCTGTGACGGTCTTGCGCTTGGCGTGCTCGGTGTAGGTGACTGCGTCCCGAATCACGTTCTCCAGGAACACCTTCAGCACACCGCGGGTCTCCTCGTAAATGAGGCCAGAGATCCGCTTAACGCCGCCACGCCGAGCTAGACGCCGAATGGCAGGCTTGGTGATGCCCTGAATGTTGTCTCTCAGGACCTTGCGGTGGCGCTTAGCGCCCCCTTTGCCTAAGCCTTTTCCACCCTTTCCCCTGCCAGACATGACTGCTACAGCCTGAAAGACAGCTTCTGTCAGGGCAAGCACGGTCTTCCCCTGATATACAACAGTATCGGACCAGATTGAAAACCGAAAGCGCGCCGGCGGGAAGCTTTCTCAATTGTCCCCGCCCTCTCGACATTTCGTCATTTCTTTTCTGTTTTCCTCTCCCTCCTCCTCCACTCTGCTCAGGTCCCTCCCACCCTCTTCCCCCCCGCGCGCCCCGCTACGCCATAGTCCCCGGGAGAATTCACATCCCAACCCAGGGCTTCCGGATTCTGCGGTGGCTTTGGCCTGTGTCTGGTCTGAGGACGCCCGAAAGGCACTGCACTGAGGCTAAGGGAAAGTTCTTCTGGAGGGAGCCTCAGGTAGAGCAAATGGAGGCCAGAGGCGGGCAGGAGCGCGCCAGCGCAGGATTTAATCCCGACCAGCGGATTCAGAGCCGTCCTTATATAAAGCCTCAGGAAGCGCCGTTCCGACGATGAGGCCAGCACGCGAGAGGCGACCTCAAGAGCGGCGGCGCCAGGGATCTGTGCGCCAAGGGAAGACGGGAGGGAGCAGGTTCGCCATAATTCCTGACTCTAGGCTCTGTTTCGTTGGACCGAGCCACTCTATTTTAGCTCACGCAGGAGAATTCTGGCCCTGGGAAAATTGATCTCAGCATGCTGCCAAGCTTTCTCATGGAGGTCAGCGAATCCCAACACACTGTCGGTCAAAGCAGTGCTGGAAGAAACAAAACAGTTCTCCCTCGGTAGAACTGAGGGGGATTGGTCCAGGGCTCCCGCCGATACCAAAATCCTGGTTGCTCAAGTCTCTCATAGAAAATGGCGTAGTATTTGCACATAACTATGCACATCCTCCCGTGTACTTTAAATGGTCTCTAAATTACTTTGTAACACCTAATCCAATGTAAATGCTATGTAAGTAATTGTTATACTGTTTTTATTTGTACTAGCTTACGTTGTATTTTTTTTTTAATTCGTTTGTTTGATATTTCGATCTTGGGGAACCCGCGTATATGGAGGGCCTGCTACACAGAGAAAACTGAGGGATATTCTGTGCATCCGTTTCTACGGATCCTCTAAATCGGCCTTTGTTTTCAGCCAGGATTTAGTGCCCAACTGTGTCCTCTGGAGGCCCCACATGGAGCTAGCAAAGTTTGCTGAATCGGGTTTTGCAAGAGGACTATCTGCTCCATACTGAGAGTAATTACCACAAACTGCCCTGTGAAATTGGTTGGGGTTCTTACTGTTAGCATGTTTATTACTTTATCAGGGCTCTCTGTAGGAGAGTCTGTGAGAAAATGTTCTGGTTTCTGCTGAAAGAATCGTGTTTTGTTGGGGTTTTTTCCCCCGAAAAATATTATTTTTAAAAACTCTTCTGTGCCCTGTTTAATCTCTCCCTTGGATCCACCTCCTATGTGCTCATAAATCGTAAATCTGTATTCAGACTTCTAGACTCGAAACACGTAGATCCACCTCGTGGTTCTTCAGTCATTTTAAGCTCAAAACTCAAAATCTCCCGAAATCAAAATGTTGACATTTATAATCTCCAGGGTGTGACTCACGGGGGACGAGGGGAGCACTTCTCTCCTTCCCCGCATAAAGCTGGTTCTCCTGTCTGCTCATTGAACGGTTCCACTACCCATCACAGCATCTACATGCCTAAACCAACACCCCAGCATTGGCATCAGATATCTTCCTCTCCCTTGGCTGCTTCAGGACAGAGAAGAAACATGCTTGCCCTTTTCTGACTCTTTAGTAACTCTCGCCGAATCTATCACATTATTTTACATCTCTTTACATCTTAGTACTCCCCCATCTTGGCTGTGTGTTCCTTACTGGCAGTGATTTTTGTTTATTCATTTTTGTAAACTGACACTTAGTTCAGTGTCCAATATAAGCTCAATAATAGTTAATAAAAGGAAAAGTTCCTGCATCTGATTGCTTTTAAACACTGTTAGAAAAGACATAACCACATTGCAGCTTGATAAAACCACCACAAAACAAGGCTGAGAGAAGTGGTGATTTCTGGTGTCAGCGGGCACAGGACCCTGGGCAGAATCAGAGATACGGGGTCTATTCAGTTCCCTTTTTAAGGGGATCAGGACATGCTACCTCCAAATGTGCCAGTTTCGACTTAAGAATTATTTTCAGCTGAAATAAACAGCTAAAATCCCTTACCAGTTTAATAGCAGATCCTCCTCGCAAATCTCAAATTTTTAACTCAGTTGTCATAAATCTTCTTCGGGACTAGAAGCAAATCTAATCTCAGAGATGAGAAGTAGTCATCACACCCAAATAGACATTGTCACAAGACTCGAATCTTCCATCTATTCTAAGGGACCATTTATCTTTTCAAAAGTCATTTGGTTTTCCATATGTCCTTTATTCCTCCTCCTTTTCCCCTGCTGTTAGGTAGATCCCAAATTCTAACCACCCCTTTGAGTTACTCATCTCAGAGTGCTCCTATGTATACACTTTTTTTTTTTTTTTTTTTTGATTCAGAGTCTTACTCTGTCACCCAGGCTGCAGTGCAGTGGTACAATCTCGGTTTAAACACCCAAGTGTGTGCTGTTTTGTTATAGTCCCTCTAGAAACTAATACAGGGTTCATGGTCTGCCAAAATCCCATTCCCTGCTCAGACCGACAATGGATGGTGGGGTCCTTTGTGATACGTACCCTGTGAGTTAGAAGTAGCAACTAGAGCTGTTGAGGACAATACCTTTGCACCCGGTACCTCATCCGCTGAATTTTATTTTCAAAGATACAGTCTGAAACCCTCAGAGGGTGAGTGCCTTTCCAGTGTGTCAGAGCCATTAGCAGCTGGGCAGACCGCTGAGCATGTAGATTTCTAGGTCAAGGCCCTCTCCCCAAAGAATCATACTCCCTGGTTGAACTGAACCTAAATCAGGTTTTGAACTAGACAGATGCCAACCAACTTAAAATTCGAAAGACACCCAAGACCTGTCCATGGCCCTGGGATTTGAGGACAACCTGTGCATGTCATGGCTATGGCAGTTCAGGGGTCTCTGGCTTAGTGGGAATGTCTATGTCCTAACTTCACCCTTCTCACTCTTCCACCCCCATCTGCCCCTCCTATGACAATGGAGTGCTCATTCCCCAAATTCAGCACCGTGAAAGAGAGAAAGGAACACTGGATAGTCTAAGACCTGGTCTTGGCTTGTGTGAGACAGTGGAGGCCTCACTACTTGGTCTTTTCTGGTTTACTGTCAAAAGGTTGAAGCTGGGGCCTTGACTGCCTCCTGTTCTCTGTTCCAGGGATGCTATACAATAGAAGTTTTGGGTCTTGACCATCGAAAGGTCCCATGAATTCTCCACTCAGCTCAGCTCAGCCCCCTGCTCTCACGTTGGGTGAGGAAATGATAGGCAGTGCGAACGGGCATAGGCACACTCACTGAGGAAGTGCAGCCTGTCTGACCCAATCTCTCTCACCCAGCCTAGGCAGGACACTGTTTCCTTAACTATCAGCAGCTATCTTGGGGATTTCCCCACGGGGCCAGGGCAACAGAATCGGGTTCTCACTGTGACCATGGTCTGGAAGGACCATGAGGAATTCCCCAGTGCTGTCAGGGTTTCCCATACTGTCACAGACAGTTTAGTAACAGCTTTGACACCTTTTGGTAATAGGACAAAGTTAACACTCCTGCCACTATCCTGTGAAGGCCAAACTTCCTAGGCCCCATAGGAAACTTTTGGAATGTCTTCTTTGGGTTGAGAAACTGGGGCAAAGTAGAACCCAATTTTTTCACGTCAATATCAAAATGTAATCATTTCAGGTGCACAGAGTTCCGCACTTTCAGATTGGTCTTAAAGAAAAGAAAATCGGCCGGGCGCGGTGGCTCAAGCCTGTAATCCCAGTACTTTGGGAGGCCGAGACAGGCAGATCACGAGGTCAGGAGATCGAGACCATCCTGGCTAACACGGTGAAACCCCGTCTCTACTAAAAAAATACAAAAAAACTAGCCGGGCGAGGTATTCCCAGCTACTCGGGAGGCTGAGGCAGGAGAATGGCGTAAACCCGGGTGGCGGAACTTGCAGTGAGCCAAGATCCGGCCACTGCACTCCAACCTGGGCGACAGAGCGAGACTCCGTCTCAAAAAAAAAAAAAAAAAAAAGAAAGAAAAGAAAATCGCCGGGCGCGGTGGCTCACGCACTTTGGGAAGCCGAGGTGGGCAGATCACCTGAGATCAGGAGTTCGAGACCAGCCTGACCAATGTGGTGAAACCCCATCTCTACTAAAAATACAAAAAAACAAACAAACAAAAAGTTAGCCGGACTTGTTGGCGGGCCCCTGTAATCCCACCTACTCAGGAGGATAAGGCATGAGAATCGCTTGGACCCGGGAGGCGGACGTTGCAGTGAGCTGAGATCACACTACTGCACTCCAAACTGGGTGACAAAAGCGATACTCCATCTCAAAACAAAAAGAAGAAAGAAAGGAAACAAAGAGAAAGAGAGAAAAAAAGAGAGAAAGAAAGAGAGAAAGAGAAAGAAAGAAAGAGAAGAAAATCAAGTAAAGAGCAATTCACATTCTCTTGAAAATTCTCATTACATCCAGCCTGGTTCCAGGGAAGCCCTGCCGTGAAACTGGTATTGTTACTTAGACTTAGGGTCCTTTGATCAGAGTTGATGATGTCCTCAGCTAAGTCAGTGCTAGGAGTGGACAGAGATGAAGTGATAGATGTGACGGAATTGTAGAATGTAGATTTAATAAAATTTGGTATTTTAGGGCAGGGCGTGATGGCTCATGCCTGTAATCCCAGCACTTTGTGAGGCCAAGGTGGGCCGATCACATGAGGTCAGGAGTTCAAGACCAGCCTGGCCAACACAGTGAAACCTCCTCTCTACTGAAAATACAAAAATTGGCCAGGCACAGTGGCTCATGACTGTAATCCCAGCACTTTGGGAGGCTGAGGCGGGGGGATCATGAGGTCAGGAGATGGAGACCATCCTGGCTAACACGGTGAAACCCCGTCTCTACTACAGATACAAAAAACTAGCCGGGTGTGGTGGCAGGTGCCTATAGTCCCAGCTAGTCAGGAGGCTGAGGCAGGAGAATGGCGTGAGCCTGGGAGGCAGAGCCTGCAGCGAGCCCAGATGGCACCACTGCACTCCAGCCCAGGCGACAAAGCAAGGCTCCGTCTCAAAAAAAAAAAAAAAAAAAAAAAAAAAAAAATCAGCCAGGCGTGGTGCGGCACACCTGTAGTCCCAGCTACTTGGGAGGCTGAGGCAGGAGAATTGCTAGAACCAGGGTGGTGGAGGTTACAGTGAGCCAAGATCGTGCCACTGCACTCTAGCCTGGGCGACAGAGTGAGACTTCATCTCAGGAAAAAAAAAAAAAAAGATTGGTGATTTAGGCATTTGGAGAATGCATGCAACAAAGGAGTTTCTGGCCTGAGGAGCTATGGGGTTGATGTTAGATTTTAGTAACATGGAGAATGCAGAGAGAAGAAATTGCTTTTCTTTTTGTTTTTGGTTTTTTGAGACAGAGTCTCTCTCGGTTGCCCAGGCTGGAGTGCAGTGGAAAGATCTCTGCTTGCTGCAACCTCCCCCTCTCGGGTTCAAGCGATTCTCCTGCCTCAGCCTCCCAAGTAGCTGGGATTATAGGTGCCTGACACCACGCCCAGCTAATTTTTTGTACTTTTAGTAGAGAAGGGGTTTCACCATTTTGGCTAGGCTGGTCTCGAACTCCTGACCTCAAGTGAGACACCCGCCTTGGCCTCCCAAAGTGCTGGAATTATAGGCATGGACCACCACACCCAGACAGAAATTGCTTTTGAAAGGAAAAAGATGCATAAAGTCCCTTCCGACATTGAAAATTGAGATTCTTGTTCTCTATCTAGGAGAACACATCCACCAGTTGTTATTACTCTAATCAGTAAAGGGTCTCAGCTGGAGATACTTGTCAGTAAGCCGTCAGCAAATCGATAAGGAAAATGAAAGGCAGGGAATTTGATGAGATCTTCGCAGGGGTTAGGGAGAAAAGAAGAAGGCTGAGACAGGCACTCTGGGCAAGCAGGAACATTGATGGGAGTTAGTAGATTAGGAGAATACCAAGAGACAGAGGATAGCTGGAAAGGGATGAGGACCACCAGAAGAGAATATGTCCCAAGGAGGCAAAGGAGGTGTCAACAGGGTCGTATTGTGCACCAAAGTTCAGAAATAATGATTATAACTTAACATTCCTTAAGCTCAGTGACTGCTGACTGTGCTTCATATTTTACGTCTTATACATCACCACAACAATCCTGCAAGGAAGGCAGATGTTTTATCATTCTCATTTTACAGACTAGGAAGCTTTGAGTATTTTGCCCAAGTTCCCAAAACTATTAAGTGTCAGGGCCAGGGACTTTGCCCAAAGTGCGAGGTCTCCAAAGTTCAGGTGCTCGGGCAGAAAACACCCACGGAGAAGCTTGTACTGGAAGCTCAGAAAGGAAGTGACAGGAGGCATTGTGATACACACGGTTGAGGGCCTCACTGCTTCTCCTGACTTCTCTACCTTTTCAGACGGCATTCTTCTCAGGTTCTAACAAGCTTACCCTCTCCTCTGGTTTAGCAGTTCCTCCCAGATTCATTTATCCTTCCAGTTCCCTGTGAAATTCTGAGTGCCGTCAGAATGGGCATTTTGCCTTGTTCATCTCTCCAAGTCAGCATCCTGGAGCATAGTAGATGATCAGGAAATGCCTGATTGCCCTGATTCCACTGGCCTCTGAATTCTCACTCAAAAGGGCATAAAACCCAGGCCCCTCCTAGGTTTCAAAGAATTCTCAGGAATTTGCAGGCCAGAAGCAATATAACCTGGACTCTGGAAGGAACTTTCTCCAGGCTGGCCCCAGAAGAGGGAGGGGTAGCTGCCCTGAGCTGTACCCCTTGCCTACAAGTTGCTACGGTTCACCATCAGGCTAGTTGCGTAGCTTTAGCTGAAGGCAGAGTTCCCCTTGGTGCTCAAAGAGAAATACTTTGGGGAGGAGTGCACATTTGGGATAGACTGAATAATAGCCCCACAGAGATATCCGCATCCCAATCCTTGGAATCTGTGAATATGTTGCCTTATATGGCAGAGGAACTCTGCAGATGTGAATAAATTAAGGACCTTGAGATAAAGAACTTATCCTGGATTATTGAGATGAGCCCCTCATATAATCACATGAGTCCTTAGAGAGACGAGAGGGTCAATCAGGGAGAAGGGGGTGTGATGACAGACGCAGACATTAGAGTGATCTGTCCAGGGGCTAAAAAATGCCAGTTTCTAGAAGCTGGAAGATTCAAAAAATGGATTATATACCTGGAGCCTCCAGAATAAACCAGTCCTTCAGACATTTGTTTTAGCCCCTTAAAACTTATGTTGGGCTTCTGACCTCCAGAATGATAAGAGAATAAATTTGTATGGGTTTTTTTGTTGTTGTTGTTTTGTTTCTTTCTTTCTTTTTTTTTTTTTTTTTTGAGACGTAGTTTCACTCTGGTTGCCTAATCTGGAGTGCAATGGCATGATGTCAGCTCACTGCATCCTCCGCCTCCCAGGTTCAAGCAATTCTCCTGCCTTAGCCTCCTGAGTAGCTGGGATTACAGGCACGTGCCACCATACCTGGCTACTTTTTGTATTTTTAGGAGAGACGGGTTTTCACCATGTTGGTCAGGCTGGTCTCGAACTCCTGACCTCAGGTGATCCACTCGCCTTGGCCTCCCAAAGTGCTGGGATTACAGGCGTGAACCACCACACCCGGCAAATTTGTGTTGTTTTAAACCACTAAGTCTATGATAACTTATTAATGCAACACTAGGAAATGAATACACAGTTCTTACAAGAGCCGCTAGGCTCTTTTTATTTGACGGGGGGGGCGGGGAGGGGTGAGATTTGAGTGTCATCAGGAGCAGAGTGTGAGGTATACTTGGAGGGAAAGAGAAAAGGAAGTGGGCAGCAGAGGTGAAAAAGAGATCAGGAATGGGAAGTCGGGGGCCCCACAGTGAACCTTTCCTTAAGGCTGACTAGGCTCCTTCATGGGCCTGACCAGCCGCCTTCACCTGCTCAGCCCAGAATTTCTAGAGAGATCTGTGGTCTTTGCAAGTGGCACTGAGCTCTCCTAGACAATTACTGGCCTCCCGCAGCCATGGACCTCTGTAGAGCTCCCTGGGGTCATCCAGGGCAGGAGGGTGACAGGCTGGCTTCACCGTGGTCATATAGCAGAAGTGGCAAGCTCTTCTTGCTCTTGAGGAAAGCTCACACCCAGATTGTTGCAAGGATGTTGTACATGTTGAGCATCCCTAATCTGAAAATCCGAAACCCTGTGCTCCAAAATCTGAACAATTTTGTGCACTAATGTGGTGCCTCAGTGGAAAATGCCACACCTGATCTCACACAATGGGTCATACAATGTATAGCTTATTCAGGGTTCCCAAGGAAAACAAAAGAAAAGGCCCTCCCAGCCCCTTTCCAGTGAGATGTCTCTTTTTTGCACATGCCCGGTTTCCCCAACGTGCACACACTCACAAAGGGTCATAAAATGGCATGTGTGCAGGCCAGTGTCATCAACAGCACATTCCGCATAATGCCCCACGTAGGAGCCTAGACCTACGTGCCTTACTCACTGTGGGGTTTTGTTTGTTTGTTTGTTTATTCTCTGCTCTGTGGTATAAAGATATTGTTGAAAATATGAAAGAGGCCTGCAGATACCCCATGAGTTACAGTGATTTTTAGAAGAGAAGAAGCAAGGCCAGGCACGGTGACTCATGCCTGTGATCCCAGCACTTTGCAAGGCCAAGGCGGCTGGATCACTTGAGGTCAGGAGTTCGAGACCAGCCTGACCAAAATGGTCCAAAACCCCATCTCTACTAATGACCAAAACCCCATCTCTACTAAAAATACAAAATTTAGCCAGGCCTGGCGGCACATGCCTGTAGTCCCAGCAACTCGGAAGGCCGAGGCAGAAGAATCACTTGAATCCAGGAGGCGGAGGTTGCAGTGACCTGAGATTGTGCCATTGCACTCCAGCCTGGGCGACAGAGCAAGTCTCTGTCTGGAAAAAAAAAAAAAAGCGGAGGTGGGGAGAGAAAACATTTATGTTTATCTATAGTACAGAAAGTCAAGTTGTTGGAGAAAATGGAGCACAGTGTAAGTGTTATTAAGGTATTCATGAAACATAGATGGATTTCGTGTTCAGTCTTGGGTCCCATCCCCAATACATCTCATTATATATATGCAAATATTCCAAAATCTGAGACTCGAAACACTCCCAGTCCCAAGTATTTCAGATAAGGGATACTCAACCCGTGTTAGTTTCCTAGGCCTGCCATAATAAATGACCACAAACTTGATAGCTTAAAACAACAGAACTGTATTCTTCCACAGTTCTGGAGACTGGAAGTCTGAAAGAAAGTACCATGCTCCCTCTAAAGGCTCTCAAGGAGAATACAGACATGAACTTTAGGGAACATATTCAACCCACTACAGGTCCTGAGCACTAAGCCTTGTGGGAGGACACTCTGGAAGCAGGTCCAGACTTCCCCTGGTCTTGCCTCTTCAGAGCCTGTGCACTCTCTACCTCCAAAAGGCCCTTCTATCAGTCACTTACTTAGTTGAGTATAAAACTAAGCATGAAAGCTGTGCAATTTTGACCAACCGTCCTGTGTTCATTAGTGTAGGTGTTGGGGAACAGGCTGTGTCTCCACTTGGGGAACTCACGGGGCAGGACAGGAAGATGTTGGTGGTCCTTGACCAGATACCTCCTATAATAATGGAAAGCCTGAATGGTTGGGCGGCTGGCAGACTGTGGCCTGCCTTTACTTGCCTAGGGAAAGCTGGAAGGAAAGAAGACATGAGGCTAAAATAGAGGCTCAGTGTCTTAGTTTCAATATCTGTAAAACAGTAACAATAAATACACATACCTCATAGGATTAGTGCAGGGATAAACTGCTATACAGTCCATACAAAGTACTTAGAGCAGAGTCTCAACATGACAATAAATCAATAGTTATTAGCAATTTCATTATTTTTATGATAAACATTAATTCATAGAATATATATTCTAAATCTTTCCCTGGGAAATGTTACCATCACGCTGGGAAATAGACAAGCACGTGGAAAATAATGGGTAAATTATCTAATCTCTAGATGCTAATTATGTAGAGATTCTTCTAGACTATGTGGCCAAGCCAGCAGGAATAACTGAGTTCCTAGGAGCTTTATAATTCACAGAAACCTTTCACTAACAGCCTCTCGTTTGAGTCCACAACAACCCTGGAAAGAAGAAAAGGCTTTTACCCTATTTTACAGATAAGTAAGTTTCTGGTAAAGATTAGACACTGGGGAATGTGAGTTACTGGGCTAAAACATGGCCAAGGTGGAATTTGGGCTTAGGTTTTGTGTTTTGCTTTTTTTTTTGTATTAGATTAGATGCTTCAGGAGAGAGTGATACATGGAATAGACACAAATAATATCAATATGTGTACAGTACAGCCCACTCTCCTGACCTCAGTCTACAGTAAGAAATACATTTACATTGGCCAGGTGCTGTGGCTCATGCCCGTAATCCCAGCATTCTGGGAGGCTGAGGCGGGTGGATCACAGGTCAGGAGATCAAGACCATCCTGGTTAACATGGTGAAAACCCATCTCTACTAAAAAAAAAAAAAAATTAGCCGGGCATGGCTGGCGGGCACCTGTAGTCCCAGCTACTCGGGAGGCTGAGGCAGGAGAATGGCATGAACCTGGAAGGCGGAGCTTGCCGTGAGTCAAGATCCTCCACTGCACTCCAGCCTGGGCAACAGCCTTTCTCTGTCTCAGAAAAAAAAATAAAAAGAAAAAAAAGAAATACATTACATGGCCTCCCAGTCACATTCACAGGAAAATAAAAATTGCAACAAGTTTCACATAATGATAATTACTATTGGTGATATTTTCTCGTTTTATTATTCTTATAAAAGGGCAAAATGAAAGGAAAAGATGATCTCTACCAAGTAAATTAATTGTACTATGGATTATAACTTATAGTTGTGGTTTTTTTGGGAGGTTCTTTTGTTTTTGTTTTTCTGGTTTTTGTTTGTTTGTTTGTTTTGTTTTGTTTTTGAGATGGAGTCTCGCTCTGTCGTCCTGGCTGGAGTGCAGTGGCATGATCTCGGCTCACTGCAACCTCCGCCTCATGGTTCAAGAGATTCTCCTGCCTCAGCCTCCTGAGTAGCTGGGATTACAGGCGCACACCACCATGCCTGGCTAATTTTTGTAGTTTGAGTACAGATGGGATTTCACCATGTTAGTCAGGCTGGTCTCGAACTCCTGACCTCATGATCTGCCCGCCTTGGCCTTCCAAAGTGCTGTGATTACAAGCGTGAGCCACCATGCCCAGCCTGTTTTTTTTTCTTTTTGGTTGTTGTTGTTGTTTTGTATGTTTGTTTGTTTTTAATGTTTAATGTTCAGGAGTACATGGAAAAGTTCAATTTTTTAAATATAAGTTAGGCCAGGCGTGGTGGCTTATGCCTGTAATCCCAGCACTTTGGAAGGTCGAGGCCGGTGGATCACGAGGTCAGGAGATCGAGACCAGCCTGGCCAACATAGTGAAACCTTGTCTCTACTAAAAATACAAAAATTAGCCAGGTGTGGTGGCATGCACCTATAGTCCCAGTTACTCAGGAGGCTGAGGCAGGAGAAAGAGGCAGGAGAATCGCTTGAACCCAGGAGGCAGAGGTTGCAGTGAGCTGAGATCGCACCACTGCACTCTACCCTGGGGACAGAGCGAGACTCCGTCTCAAAAAACTAAATAAAATAAAATATAGATTAAAGGGAGGGAAAATAAGATAGTAAGATATAAAACACATTACCACTAACATGCACTTCGAGAAGCAGAAATTCGCTAGGACTGAGAAAATCAAAACCTGTTCTGCCATTCATTAGGCTGCAGTAACAGAGATAAAGCTGGCCTAGAAATAACAGAAAACATTCTTCTCCCAAGGGCATGCTACAGCTATAAAGGCTCTTAACTCCCCTCTTTGAGTGACCACTCCTTTCTTATTCACTGAGAAACTTGTGCTCAAAATCACAGACCATCAGAACTTTGGCTGCTTGAGATCGTATCAGCAACAATGAAGCATTCCCCTTCTCCAGTGAAGGACCTAAGCCACCTTGCACAAAAAAACGCAGTAATTTTCAACCCAGGTGCAAAACTTCAAGTAAGGGATTTCTGAACACAGCATTCCACCTCTATCTCAACTTCGTAGTTTCCAAGGAAACAAGACCCTGGATCCACTTCAAAGTCCCATCCTATGCCTACCCTTTCACACAGCCCTGCTTTGCTTTGAGCCTATGAAAACTACACTCCACTCTTCTCCCAAAATCAATGATAACTCCAATTTTCCTCTTGTTTGGTGAGCACCCTCCTCCCATCACCCTGCCACCAGTTTCTCTGTTGTGTGTTCTCCCTCATTGTAACAAGTCAACAAACTTGGCTTAGGTAGACTAAGTAGTGGTCTTGGGCTAATTGGGATAGGTTGAGTTTTTACTTAGAATTAATATTCATTTCAGCATTCCTACATTGTCAGAGGTTGTTTTGTTTTGTTTTTGGGTCTCTGTCGCCCAGGCTGGAGTGCAGTGGTGTGATCATAACTCACTGCAGCCTGCAGCCTCAATCTCCCAGGCTCCAGCGATCCTCCCACCTCAGCCTCCCAAGTAGCTCAGACTACAAGTGCACGCACCACCACGTCCAGCTAATTTTTATATTTTTTGTAGAAACAGGGTTTTGCCATGTCGTCAGGCTGGTCTCCAGCTCCCAACAAACTTGCCCACCTCGGGCTCCCAAGCTGCTGGAATTACGAGCATGGGCCACTACACCCCGGCTGTTGGTTATTTCTAATCTTTTAAATTACTATAAATGCTGCATCAACATCTTACTTCTTTGATATTAGTAGTGTTGAATAGTGACTAAAGGGAGACTCTGGAGTTGAAACCTGATTTGGCCCCGACTGTGTGACTATGAGAAAGTTTCTTAACCTCTCTGTGATTCCTCCATGTCCCAATCTGTAAATGGACATACTTATACTACCTACATGATAGGGTTTTGTGAAGATAAAATGAGTTCATACATGTAAAGTGTTTAAAACATTGTTGGCACCAAGAAAAAGTATGTGTTAGAAAAAATATACATATATAGGCCGGGCGTGGTGGCTCACGCCTGTAATCCTAGCACTTTGTGAGGCGAGGCGGGTGGATTGCCTGAGCTCAGGAGTTTGAGACCAGCCTGGGCAACATCGTGAAACCTTGTGTCTACTAAAATACAAAAAATTAGCCGGGCATGGCAGTGTGCACCTGTAACACCCCAGCGTTGGCAACAGATATCTTCTTCTCCCTTGGCTGCTTCAGGGCAGAGAAGAAACACTCTTGCCCTTTTCTGACTCTCTAGTAACTCTCGCAGAATGTATCACATTATTTTACATCTTTTTTTTTTTTTTTTGAGACGGAGTCTCATACTGTCACCCAGGCTGGAGTGCAGTGGCGAGATCTCGGCTCACTTCAAGCTCCGCCTCCCGGGTTCACGCCATTCTCCTGCCTCAGCCTCCCAAGTAGCTGGGACTACAGGCACCTGCCACCACGCCCGGCTAGTTTCGTTTCTTTTATATTTTTAGTAGAGACGGGATTTCACCGTGTTAGCCAGGATGGTCTCGATTTCCTGACCTCGTAATCCGCTCGCCTCGGCCTCCCAAATTGCTGGGATTACAGGCGTGAGCCGCCGCACCCGGCCTGTTTTACATCTCTTTACATCTCAGTACTTCTTCGTCTTGGCTGTTTGTTCCTTACTGGCAGTGATTTTTTGCGGGTGGCGGGGTGCGGGGGACGGATTCTCGGTCCAGGCTGGAGTGCAGTGGCGCGATGTCAGCTCACTGCAACCTCTACCTCCTGGGTTCAAGTGATCTTGTCTCAGCCTCCGGAGTAGCTGGGATTAAAGGCGTGGCCCACCACCTCACCGCTGTTTAGCATATAATCAAGAAATAACCATAAAAATGGGCAACCAGCAGCCCTCAGAGTTGTTCTCTCTACGGAGTAGCATTCTTTTATTCCTTTACTTTCCTAATAAACTTGCTTTCACTTTATGGACTGGTCCTGAATTCCTTCTTGCCAGATATCAAATAACCCTCTCTAGGGGTCTGGATCGGGACCCCTTTCCTGTAACACATATTCCAGTGGAATATGTTAGATAATAAAGGCAGAAATTGTAAAAAAATTGAGTTGTAGAGTACAGGTAGTATTAGGGACCAGTAGAAAGGAGAAGGGTGCTGTGCCAAGTTTTATCAAATGAGCAGGATATTTAAGGAATGCGTTTAACTTATAATGGGGTAAGGAAAAAAGCTGACACTCTCAAGTGTTCCTCAACTTGGTCCAGGGCTGCAGACCATTCAAGAGAAAAATCAAATCAGGCACACCAACCCACAAACCAACAATTCAGCTGGTCTCAGCTTATGATACTTGTAACCCTGAGGGTACTTGAAGCCAAAAATGAAACATAAACTATCTTATTGGAACATCTATCTTAACTTAGTCCGTTACTTTTGTATTAAAAGTAAACACATGTACATACAAAATATTATGTACCTAATAATTCATTTATTAATATTTTCTTTTGCCTGTTTATTTCTTGTTAGGTAAATTTTAATCTTCTCTTGTCTATTCCCCCGTGCTACCTAATGAAATTCCAGTTCTCAGTATTCAAGCTGCACACCCTTATAATTTCTGCTGAAGGACAGTTCAAAAATTTTAGGAGGAATATTCCCTCTATGTTACAACTCCAGAAAAGCAGAGCTTCTTTTGCACCATAAAGCTGCTTCTGATATAGTGGTGGGTTGAGACCTTTCACAGAAATGTCACTCTGGTGTCCAATGTGGGGACTAGGTGAAATTGAACTAACAATTGATCTGAATTCTGTTCTTAAAGATGACTTCGAAGGCAACTATACATCTGATTGTTTTATTCTGAGAAATGATACCTATAGCCATTAGAAGTTTACTCTTCTGATTGAATGCCCTTTTCTTATTTAAATGAACACATCTATACATTATGGTCAAGAGTGCATACATCATAGAGAAAGTATATTGCAAAGAAATGGGATGCTTGGGTGGGCTGCTTTGGGCTATCATCCAGATTCCATGGGGTAGTGTTCCCTTCTGATGGGAAGAGTTGGGTGTAGATGTTTGAGAAATACTAGATGGTGTGATTGCATGGTGGGAAAACGCTTTTGTGCTTTAAAATGTACTGGCTGGGTACGTGGGGCTCACGCCTGTAACCCAAGCACTTTGGGAGGCTAAGGAGGGTGGATCACCTGAGGTCAGGAGTTTGAGACCAGCCTGACCAATATGGTGAAACCCTGTCTCTAGTAAAAATATAAATAAATAATAAATAAGCTGGGGGTGTTGGCTTGCGCCTGTAGTCCCAGCTATTCAGGAGGCTGAGACAGGAGAATCGCTTGAACCCAGGAGGCAGAGGTTGCAGTGAGCAGAGATCCCACCACTGTACTCCAGCCTGGGTGACAGAGTGAGACTTTGTCTCAAAAGAAAAAAAAAAAAAAAAGGTATCCTCTAAGCCTAATGAAATAGAAAGTTTCATCATTACAGTTTCATTCTTTTGCTTTAGAATATTACACAGGCTTTGTTACTTACCCAGGACAAGCCATAATTTCTCTGAGACTCAGTTTTCTTATCTGTAAAGTGAGAAAAGTAACACCTATTTCACAGAGTAGGGATTAAATGATAAAGTATATGCAGAAGAACTTTAAACACTGAGTAGTACCTGCTGTCTGTAAGGCATTATTACAAAACGACCACAGAGAGCAATAACATTTGTTCACATCAGTTACACTTTTGTACATTTTAGATCTCTCGAGAGGAAGATGCTTTTGCCCATGAGAGACTCTTGAAGATATTAATTAAGCTAACAGACTTCTACATTGTGTTTAGTGTTCAGGAAGTCCCCTTAAAATCACTTTTACTTTACTTTTACTTCAGTAGGAAGATAGTTCATAATGACACTATCAAAGTAAGTTTTAAGCTTTTCGGGCCTGCTTTTCTCAGGTTTGAGTTTTTATAGCTTGTAATGATTTTTAAGTAAAATAAGCATATGATTAAAAGTTTTATATTAACCACTACAACTTTTAACTATCAGTCACTTCTATATAACCATTATGATATTTACTGTTCTGAACAATACATACTTCAAAGCACATGAAATTGAAAAAGCAAAGCATCTTTACTCTCTTCATAGAGAACAGAAAAAAATATTAAACTTTTAAGCATTATAAAACACTTTACTGAATAAAATGTTTGCAAGTCAGCAATTGATGAATAATTTGCTTTGAAACTTTAACTTTTAATCTGGCTAATAAGCACTTATTTACAAACTATTCTACATTGTAAAGGAGAAATGAATATTTCTGGTGTTGTCCTTCTTCGATTTAGAAGTTTATCATCTGCAAGACCTAACTGGTCATTGACGTGAGGATGAGGAAGAGGGAACCACATCGCAGGCAGAAAAGACTAAAGGAAGGCAGAGACTCTAATATCAGGTCAATATAGGTCAGCACACTACCCAGATGAAGTGGCTTTGGCTGGGTTGGGAGGTCAAATAAATAAGTTCAATCTTTTCATTCCTTCAGTTACATATTTTTTTTGCTAAGCTTTGGTCATCCATGGTACATAATGCATCTAACTTGCTGAGCAAAATGCCAGACGTGAAATAAATGTTAGTTATGGTAGAAGAGCTACAGTAACAGGTAACCTGAAACATAGGCTGATAGCTCATAGAAGGCCATAGTTGAAATCTGAGAAAAAAAAATCTGTTAAAATGGGATGCAAAACGCTTTACACATTGCTTTCACAAAAGTTACACCAATTTAACGGAAACGTTTCAAAAACAACCCGTGATCGATAAAATTACAGAAAAGAATCGGGAAAGGGGGAAATAATAAGGGAAGAAAGATTAGCAGAACAATCTTCCACCCCGGTAAATAGGATTGAATTTTAACCAATGAGATAACAATTTTGAAAATTTCCTTTTCATGCCCAATCAAGACGAAGCTATGTCTATAAATAAGACTGCCTGGCCTCTCTCGTAACAATGATACAGCATGGCCCGTACTAAGCAGACTGCCCGTAAGTCGACCGGCGGCAAGGCCCCGAGGAAGCAGCTGGCCACCAAAGCTGCCCGCAAGAGCGCGCCGGCCACAGGCGGGGTGAAGAAGCCGCACCGCTACCGGCCCGGCACCGTGGCCCTGCGGGAGATCCGGCGCTACCAGAAGTCCACGGAGCTGCTGATCCGCAAGCTGCCCTTCCAGCGGCTGGTACGCGAGATCGCGCAGGACTTTAAGACGGACCTGCGCTTCCAGAGTTCTGCCGTGATGGCGCTGCAGGAGGCCAGCGAGGCCTACCTGGTGGGGCTGTTCGAAGACACGAACCTGTGCGCCATCCATGCCAAGCGCGTGACCATCATGCCCAAGGACATCCAGTTGGCCCGCCGCATCCGCGGGGAGCGGGCCTAAGGCATATTTTTAAGTGGTCGATCTAAAGGCTCTTTTCAGAGCCACTGCCGTTTTCATCAAGAG
This sequence comes from Papio anubis, assembly GCF_008728515.1. NCBI lineage: Eukaryota > Metazoa > Chordata > Mammalia > Primates > Cercopithecidae > Papio > Papio anubis. The sequence continues at coordinate 120,287,596 of NC_044976.1, read as the reverse complement.
CAGCTGTACTGGCTCTCCATCTGGCGTGCGTCTGCCTTGCGCACCGGTCAGGGGCCAGGGGCACTCGTAGTGGTGGGTGACGTTACAGAACCCAAAGCCCAGCCGCGAGTTGGCTGGCGGTAGAAAAAGCCACAGAGGCATGGTCCTTGTGGTTCCGGCCGAGCCTGCCTTTTCACGCTGGTTTAAGGCCAGAGCTCTGGCTCCCAATTCTGTGGGTCAAGTTTTGCATGGCGGCAAGAGACAATGTGGGGAGTTTCGAGATGTGGAAGATTATAAGTGTAAGGGTGGGGCGAGTCCCTTAAAAATTATAAACCCGTTTCCTGGTTTATTTAAGAAGTGTATAAGTTTAAAGCTCAGCATCTTCCTCATTGCATACTACAGGCGGTGCCCAAGCCAGAATAGTAATTTAAGCGGGCAGGAGTAAATACCTGGCGATTTTTTAAAATATATGGGCTGAGGTATTATTTCAAGGAAGAGAACAAAATTTCCACAAAGTATAGAATAAAAATGCAAAAACAAGGGAAGAGTTAACTTGTCTAGCTGGCGTTAAGATTTCTTCCGTATGCAAGTCTGTGATGGAAAGTGAAAACCAAGAAAAAACCCCTAGCCGTTGAAAGTATCGCTTCACCTAGCTTAAAACTGGCTAGTGTGAAATGGACCATTCTGATTGGATAACAAGACTTTTGTTCCAGTGACCACTAAGGAAGCACGACCAGAATCTATTATTTACATAGACTCCACCCCCTATGACGACACCATTGTAAGTTAACCAATAAAAACGCAGCACTTTGTGAGTCCTCATTTGCATACAAGCTCTATAAGTAGCGCGTAACCAGCCCGTTTTGTGGTAGTCGGGAATTACTTCTTTCAGTCTCTGTTGCATTTTTCGCGCAAAAATGCCGGATCCAGCAAAATCTGCTCCTGCTCCCAAGAAGGGCTCCAAAAAGGCTGTTACGAAAGTGCAGAAGAAGGACGGCAAGAAGCGCAAGCGCAGCCGCAAGGAGAGCTACTCCGTTTACGTGTACAAGGTGCTGAAGCAGGTCCACCCCGACACCGGCATCTCGTCCAAGGCCATGGGCATCATGAACTCCTTCGTCAACGACATCTTCGAGCGCATCGCAGGAGAGGCGTCCCGCCTGGCGCACTACAACAAGCGCTCCACCATCACGTCCCGCGAGATCCAGACGGCCGTGCGCCTGCTGCTGCCCGGCGAGCTGGCCAAGCACGCCGTGTCCGAGGGCACCAAGGCGGTCACCAAGTACACCAGCTCGAAGTAAGGGTGTGCAAGGGACGCAATAGATCAACCACCTTACCCCAAAGGCTCTTTTCAGAGCCACTTCAGTAATCGAGATAGCAGCTGTAAACACTTGTCAGAGCGTTGGATAGCTTTTGGTCAGGTGGGGATTGTGACCATGGTCACGGATGCATTTGGGTTTAGGACTAAGGAGTTTCTTGTAATCCTGTAATGAGTTGGCCCTTCGTCATCCTCGCCCAGTCTTACACTGAGTTGCTAGTTACCTGTACTAAGAGATTAGAAAGGTTTGACTATCGTTCTGGGATGTTTTGGAGGGAGGGAGGGAAGGGAGGCACGGGGTGGTTTCCCACCCCTTCAACCTTTAACCTGTATCTCCAAAGTCGTTTTCCTTTTCGTTTCTGAAAGTAATGAACGAGATGAGATTTCCTATACAGATGACAAACCCTCAGTCCAACCTCTATTTCTTAGTGTTTTAATCTGTTTTCCTTAAACATATACCTAGAGGCGTCTGTCACAAACTTTGTCGAATATAGCCATGTGCTTTCGTCCCTTAGCCTTTTTGCAAGTCCTGACTTAGCCATCCTCCCCTAACTTCCATTCCAGTGACTTCAATCAGGGAGATATATTGCCACCGCCCCCACCCCCTGTGGAGTATTTGGCAATATCTATAGATGTTTTGGGTTGTCAGGTGGGGTGCTACAAGTATCCAATGGGCAGAGGCTGGGAGTGCTAAGCATGAGGCACAGGAGAGGCCGGGGGGACAAAGCTACCTATCCTATAATGTCGATCTTTGGCGATTGAGAGACCCCAGCGCCCAAAGACATCCCTAATCTTCAGGATTTAATCCTCATATCAATCAAACTTTTCCTTAACCCTACCAGTCCATGTTTTTGTTCTTGGTGAAAGCTGAGCACTTCATAGGCTGTTTACAGGTCCTTCTCCACAGGAAAATACCTCCTCCAGGGCAAGGACCGTGTCTTGGTTCTGTAACAAACTTTCCCAATTATAAGAATCACCTTTGCGCTTGTTAAACCCGCTTCCAGGTGCTTATCCTGAGGTTTCCTGATTCAGCTAGACTGGAGGTGGGACCTGAGGAGGTGGTTGGTTTTTAGTGTTCTCAGGAGTGTGGATGTTTTAATAGGTGTTGGGTACTCAGGTTAATCGACCTGTGGGTGTGTCACAGTCTTTGTGTCACAGATGTTCTGAGAAAGGAAACAATTTGAGGATGAGTGGAGGGGAATTTGTGGTGTAGAGAAGGCCACAGTTAATATGTGGGATGAATTTCTGAAGACCTCTCGGTTCAAAACTTGTATAACTCAAGACTCATCCTGACAAAAGCCAGTGGATGCTTCTTTTGCCACATAAAATGTGCCCTTGGTGCAACTGGAAAATCTTAGTTTATAATTAACTTGACAGCCTTTGAAATTAAGCCATTCTTGATAAATCTTGGGGGAATTAACAACTTTGTGCTTAAAATGAATTTTACTAATAATTTTTATGATGATGGAGTTCAAATTTACACCCAATTAAAAGTTATATAAAATGTGGTATACATGATTTTTTTTCCACTAGAAAATTAAGATTCCCAGTTTAGTCATCTTTTTCTGATCACCAGACAAGAGGTCAGGCAAAGATAACTGAGAATCCAAAATTTCCACTGAAAGAAAAGGAATAATATATAGCGCATTTTCTGGTAGGAAAGGTTACTCAATAAGTGAGATGGCCGAAGTGGTCTATTTTCTATACAGTTGGGCCATAAGAGAGTCTATCCAATCTCCTCCTAGCTCCTGAAGTCAGGAGTTCATTTTTTCCTATGGATTAGGACCATGTCTTTCAGGGCCTTTTGAAGTTGTTAAAGCATTGTCAACTGGCTCAACTACACAAATACCATCATTTATTACCCATTGACCAAAAGATTAACTTCCAAATCCTCATCCTGAAACTAAAGGCCACCTATTATCTAACCAAAACTTACCTTCTTCACTTGTTCTCCCAAGTCCTCCAGCTTAGCCTAAATGTTCTACCGTCATGTAAAACATCCTAACTTTCTCTTCTGTGCTTTTATTACATTGTTCTGAGTTTTAGTACTCAGTCCTCTAGACTACCTGAACCTTATTATCAGTCTGTCAGTTCTTTAAACTCTTGTTCAAATCTCACTCTGAGAAACCTTTTCATCTCATTGTAGTTCACAGGGAAGTCTTTTCTTAAGGCCTCACTCCTTGCACAATGAACAATTGTGTAGCTTTGTAAACTGTAGCCTTATTCCTCAATTTCTTTTTCTTGTTTTTACATTTTCTTGTTTGTCTTCTGTTAGAGACATATGCTTCTTTGTAGTCCACAAAGGCTATCCCAATGCCTACTATAAAATAGCTTCTCAGTGAAAGTTTGTTGACTGATTGCTCAGTCAACAGAACACTAGAAAATTGATCTGAGAGTGGTGGGTTCAAATACTCCAGTAAATATTTTTCTCTACCTTTTTTCTAACTTTTTTTCTTCTTTAGCATGGATACTTTTTTTTTTTTTTTTTTTTTAAGATGGAGTCTTACTCTGTCGCCCCAGCTGGAGTGCAGCGCAGTGGATGATCTCAGCTCACTGCAAGCTCTGCCTCCTGGGTTCCCGCCATTCTCCCGCCTCAGCCTCCCGAGTATCTGGGACTACAGGTGCCCACCACCATGCCCGGCTAATTTTGTTTTTGTATTTTTAGTAGAGATGGGGTTTCACTATGTTAGCCAGGATGGTCTTGATCTCCTGACCACGGTCGTGGTCTGCCCACCTCATCCTCCCAAAGTGCTGGGATTACAGGCATGAGCCACTGCACCCGGCCAGCATGGATACTCTTGATTATTGCCCTTCATAATTATTGGCCCAGTTGACACAACTGTTACAGATTCAAAAATCCTCAGAATGGTAGAGTACTACACTTGGCATCTTCCCTTGAGCCAATGTATCTACGTAGCCAAAATGATGAGATTCGAGTGGAGCTTTCTCACCATGGTTTGAGGTGCTGGAGAAATGGTCTGCTTTTCTAGTGCCTTGAAAAAGGATGAGAAGAGAGGCGCATTCCAGAAGACAAAAAAGGTATGTAGTATCAGGATAAGGGGCTTTAAATATCAGATCCAGAGAACACTGCACATGTAGAAATGGGCTTGACCTGGGTCAGGGCATTGAGATTGGTTACATAATCTTTTCAAGGATTAGTGAATGAGTTGGAGTATGTGTAGAAACCTACAAAGATGACAGTTTAATCTTTTGTCATAATTTGTAGACAAATAATGTATTTTAAAACTAGGTGCAGTTCCTAAAGCTGTTCTAAAAGTCAATGCAACTGAATTTGGAATTTAAGCATAGGACAACATATGGGAAATAAGTACATGACCTCTGTGGGATAAAGTTAGAGTTATCAAAGAATGTCAGTGTTCAACAAGGAAGGAACAAGCTTGTTTTGGAGAATTACTAGATATTATGGAAGTTTTTTGTTTTTTTTTTCTACATTTGGTTAACTCTAGCTGAACTGTAACAGATCATATGACTTGGCAAAAATAGAAAACTTGATAAAAATCTTCTAGGTCCCACAATGTCAACATGAACAAACTTTTGAAAAGTAAAAGTAGGCTGTGTTTTCTCAGTATGTATTATCAAATATACGTTGAACATATAATTTTTGCCCCTCAGCCAGGTTGTAATATTTTCTTTTACTTTACCTCTTTAATAATTTTTTATTTGAATCCATTTTATTTTGAAAAAATAATGAGCTAGAGGATACAAAGATGTAAATGAATCTAAAAGAGAGAATTAAACTGGCATAAAGATAAATACAATTAAAGCAAGATGTGTTATTCCCAAAAGAGGAGTACGAAGGAAATGTTATGTGAATTGAGAGTGAAAGGTTGCCTCTGGTTGGAGAGTTCAGGAAAATTTTGTGAGAACTTACATGGTACCAGTTATTGTGCTAAGTGATGGAGACACAAAGGTATCCATTCCTCAAGTCCATAAGATTCAACTGGAATTTTCTTTGTGACGAGTATATCACGTATCCTCTGGAATTTTTTTTTTTTTTTTAGGATTTAGTTTTACCCAATTTTTACTGTAACCTCTTTCAACTTTTTAGTTGTCTGATTTGGGTAGATGGAATTCTCAATCATTCCATTTTTATTCTGTGATTAGAGGTTATTAATTCCTTACCTCTCATCCAGGTTGTAACATTTCCATTTACTTTAATATATCTCTTAAGAAAACTTTTATTTTACTTCAATCGAGATTTTATTTTTTAATATTATATTGAACAGCTTTGGCTATCCCACCTTCCTACCTGCAGAGTGCAAAACAATTTATGCCCATCATACTCAGCTTACAGCATCACAAAACCCTTGGAGCATTGTTCACCATGGTCGTAGCTTGATTTTCTTGAGGCTGTCTTTTCTTGGGGTGTGATTATTATTTCTTTTCTCTCTCCCTCCCTCTTCCTTCTTTTTTTTGAGATGGAGTCTCACTCTGTCACCCAGGCTGGAGTACAGTGGCATAATCTTAGCTCACTGCATCCTTTGTCTCTCGGGTTCAAGTGATTCTCCTGCCTCAACCCCCCGAGTAGCTGGGATTACACATGGCAGCCATCATGCCCAGCTAATTTTTATATTTTTGTAGAAGTGGGGTTTCACATTTTGGCCAGGCTGGTCTCGAACTCCCAATCTCAGGTGATCTGCCTGCCTCTGCCTCCCAAAGTGCTGGGATTATAGGTGTGAACCACCATGCCCGCCCCTTTTTTTTTTTCTTCCAGACAGGGTCTTGCTCTGTCACCCAGTCTGGAGTGCAGTGGCATGATTACAGTTCATTGCAGCCTTGACCTCCCAGGCTCAGGTGATCATTCCACCTCAGCTTCCTGAGTAGCTGGGACTACAGGTGCATGCCACCATGCCTGGCTAATTTTTAGAGTTTTTTGGTAGAGATGGGGTCTCATTATGTTGCCCAGGTTGGTCTTGAACTCCTGGGCTCAAGTGATCCACCTGCCTTGGCTTCCCGAAGTGCTGGGATTATAGACTGGTGTGACTATTAGAGTGGTGAGTGAATAAGCTTTTTCTTATTTTCCATATGCAATTTATCAGAAAATCCTCTTGACTCAAAATATGTCCAGCATCTAACCACATCTCACCACCTTCACCACTGTTTCCCTGCTCCAAGCTTCCACATGTTGAATATTTGCAGTGGCTTTTTAAATGGCCTCCTTGATTCTGCTCTCTCCCTCCTGTATTTCCCACAAAGCAGCTAGAGTACACTTTTTGAAACATAAATCAGATCATATCATTCCCTTACTCCTCCCCAACAGAAAACCCTCCGATGGCTTCAGTATCAAGGCCCACATTCACTTCTCTGACCTTCTCTCTTACTACTCCCTAGTTTGCTCCATTTCATCATAATTTTCTCCTTGTACTTCCTTGACTACATCAAGGCCCTTCTATCTCAGGATGTTTGCACTTGCTATTTCCTCTTCTCAAAAGGCTCTTCCCTAGATATTTGCATGACTGGCTTCCTAATTTATTGTAAGCTTCTGCTCAGAAGTTACCTTACCAACTATCATTGAGGTCTTCCCTGAACATCTTAGGTAAGATAACAAGCCCCCTCCTCTTCTTTCCTCACTTGTTGGTATTCCTTATCTCATAACTTTTTTTTTTTTTTCTGAGATGGAGTCTTACTCTGTTGCCCAGGCTGGAGTGCAGTGGTGCAATCTCAGCTCACTGCAACCTCCGCTCCCGAGTAGCTGGGACTACAGGTGTTTGCCACCAGACCCGGATAATTTTTTGTATTTTTAGTAGAGATGGGGTTTCACTGTGTTAGTCAGGATGGTCTCGATCTCCTGACCTTGTGATCCACCCCCCCTTGACCTCCCAAAGTGCTGGGATTATAGGTGTTAGCCACTGTGCCCGGCCTCTCATAACTTTCTTAATTTTTCTCCATATGCCATCTGAATACTAATTATTTACTTGTTTATTTCTGAATGAGACTGATATCCATAAAAATCTTTCCTTGTATACTTTAACTCCCTGCTTTCTGGGCGCATGGCTTCTCAATTAAAGGCTAATTTACCAGCTTCTCTTGCATCTGGGTTTGTTCAAAGTTTGGGGCCAATGAGATGTGAATGGAAGTTGTATATATTACTTCTAGTTTGTGCCGTAAAAAAGAATATGTATATGTTGCCCTTGCCCTCTTAACCTCTGCACTGGCTGGGGTGCAGATGTGATGGCAGGAATTGGGGCAACTACTTTGGACCCAGAGGCAGAAGCCCTGCGATGAGGATGGCAGAACTGCTTTGTTAGCCCTAGACTGTTACATTAGAGATAAATAAACTTGTATCTTATTCAAGCCACTGTTTTAAAAGACTTATTTGTTATAATAACTTAGACTATATCTGAGTAATACATCATTTGTCTCCCCTCCTACCTCCTCAGAATAAGTCCTATGAAGGTAGGTACTTTGTTTCATACACTGCTCTATCCCTATTATGTAGAACTATATCTGAAATACATTAGGCACTAAATATCTGGGATGAATGATGGATTCGAGAAACAGAAGTAATTGAGTACGTGGGAAATGGGGTTGTATTTATGACAGGTGGAGCTCCAAGAGTTGAATTTAACAAGAAACAATTGAGTTTGAAATCTTTTGCCCTCTAAATTAGGGACAGCACAACACAGAATGAGGATTTGGGTGAAGTTGCAACCACCAAGGTCCACATACCAGTTTAGAAGCCTCAGAGTATAAGTCATTGGGTATTTAAGGACCTTACCTAAACTAACTCAGAGGCAATATGAAGGGTAGTATTGACATTAACTGCCAGAAATCTCCTAAAAGAGTCAAGGGGTTATACATGAGTCACAATTAGAAGGAACCTTGAAGATGGACAATTATAGTCCCTTTACTTTATGGAAGACTGAGACCCAAATAAGAGAGATCCCAGTGGTCCACTAACGTAGCTCTGGTAAGTTGCTGATAATTATTTAAATTATTTCAGGTTCAACATCACTGATTGCTATCACCATTTTCAAGGCTAATATAATCTAATCTGCCTTGGTTCTGCTAAGATCTCCCTGTTTTTTTGTCTTAGTTCTTTTCTGTTTTTTTTTTTTTTTTTTTTTTTTCTAGAGGAAAAAAATCTACCTATCTGGATGCAGAAGAGGTAGTAAAAATAATACATATAACATAGCTTTCACATGATCACATATCATGCTGAAGGCATCTCAGGCAGCTGAGGTTGGAGATCATTTTAGGGTCATAAGTTCAGAGCTGAATCTGCAACATCAACAACAGATATTCTGGCTCTTACCACCTTGCCCATTTCTCCTCTTAGCACTGTTAGAGTAGTTCTTGCTGAGAAGGCACTATCCTGTAGTGGTGATGAACATCAGCTTTGAGTATAGCTTCCCCACGTAAGGACTGTATGACCTTGGAAAAGTTTCTTTACTACTTGTGATAAATAAACTTCCTTACAGCAAATTGATCCTCAAGTTATTCCCCTGTAAAATGGGAAAAATAGTGGAAACTATCTTCTAGGCTTGATATGAAGATTAAATGAGGTAATGTACCCAAAGCACTTAGTACAGTGGCTGAAACATGGTACATATTTGATCAGTGTTGCTCTTATTATTGTTATGGTTAGGAAGGTGCTTGCAAGAGCACTGTTGTACTTCCAAAGCACATTCCATTTTCCAGCAAGTGGTGCTTTAGTAGATTTCTGGTGACTTGAGAGTGACTTCCCTAAGCATCTTGCATTAAGGAAATAAGACCTTCTGTATTCTAGAAACACCATCCAGTAAGGCATTTTCACAATTTACTTGTAGGACCTTTGTTACGTAGAACCTTCAGTGTCTGCTACGTGGCCTATTAGGAAAAGAATAAATTAGGAAACAAAAGACTTTGAGTTACTAGTGTCTGTTACTAGTGCTCTATAAAGGCTGATATAATATTTGGCAAGTACCTTCTTTTTCTATCAGATGATGCTTTTAATACTTCACGTCAATACTTTCAGAAAAAAGTGAAATCATTTCATTAAACACTTCTTTCCTATATCTGATTCTTGAGCGGAAAGCCCTTAATTTTGAGGATTTAACATAAGAACAAGTCAAGGGAATAGAAATTATCTGGAAAACTGTTAGCTAGCATAGAGAAAATAATGTCTTACAGCCAAAAGAAGAATGTGCAAATAATTTGGGAAATGTTTAAACAGAAATTTAAAAATGGGGTTGGTGGAGTTCTGTCGATGATTTCTGAGTTAATCATTTCTGCTTGTTAAATTGTTTCCAGCATTTTCTAGCTGAAGTTACTGTTCTTGCCAACTACTCAGCATCCAACATTTTTGCAAGAAAACAAGGAAGATTTTTTTTCTCTTCAAATTACAATCCAAAGAGTGGCAAACAAGGAAGATGACAGAGTCCGAAGACCTTCAGATTTCTTTTCTTTGGTCAAGAACTCGTTACACAATGGATGACACATTTTAGGTGGTCCTACTAAAAAGAGACACAAGAATCTAGAGAGTATCTCACTGTCAACCAATCCAAGGAACTTTGCTTTAGATGGCCAAAGCCAAAAACAGCAAAGTAGAAGAACTAGAGCTTTAAGCAGTTCCTTAGTATTTTTCCTTGGCTTATCCAAGCCTGGATACTGGTCCACTTTCCCAAAGATGGTAAAGAGGTAATACAGCTTGGGATTGGTTGGATACTGAGAGACAGAGAGAGAGAGATCAATCTAGGTACTGGGCAGCACTCGGCACTCAGAAGAAGCAACACTTGGAGCAAAAACTGAAGGATACAGATTAGTGACGTGAAGTCAGGAGCGAATGATCTCAGTTGCTTTACATGATCAAAGGGCAATAACTGCAAATTACCAGAGGGTAGGTGGAGATCCATACCACTTTTTAATATTAGTGTTTTTAACACCTAGGAATGGAATATATCTAAAGATAAAGGCTTGATTTCCTCACACCCACCTTCTCAATGATGTTTTGATTTTGCGAAAGTCTTGGTTTCTAGTTTGTGGGATTAACATTTTTCAATGCATTGAAGGAAAATTCTTTAGGCCAGGAGGGAGTCTAAAACAGACTTCAGCCACAGCACAGATACAACCCTAGGCAAGGGTCATTCAATGTTCTTAAGAAAATTCTAAATTCTAGGATGTGATGGTTAATATTAGGTATAAATTTGATAGGATTAAAGGATGCCTAGATAGCTAAGTATTGTTTCTGGGTGTGTCTGAGAGGGTGTTGCCAGAGGAGATTAACATTCGAGTCAGTGGACTGGGAGAAGAAACCTCACCCTCAATGTGGGTTGGGACCATCCAGTTGGCTGCCAGGGTGGCTAGAACAAAGCAGGAGAAAGAAGTGGGCTAAGCTGGCTTGCAGAGTCTTCTGGCTTTCATTTCTCTCCTGTGCTGGATGCCTCCATCCATTCCTCCTGCCTTTGGACATGAGACTCCAGGTTCTTTGGACTCTTGGACTTAACACCAGTGGCTGGCCTGAGGCTTTTGGGCTTTCAGCCACAGACTGAAGTCTGCACTGTGGGCTTCCCCACTCTTGAGGCTTTTGGACTCAGACTGAGCCACTACTGGCTTCTTCCTCAGCTTGCAGACGGCCCACTGTGGGATTCTGCCTTGTAATCATGTGAGCCAATTCTCCTTAATAAACTCCCTTTAATATATCTATATCTATATCTAATCTATTATCATCTATAGATATAGGTATATGTCTCCCCTATTAGTTTTATCCCTCTGGAGAACTCTGATTAATACAAAGGGTTAAGTCTTAAACTACTTATAATTTCTCTCTGGAACTATATTTCATCTAGTTTGGAATGTTTAGTTACTTAAGACCCATATTATATATGTAGAATAATGAGCAGGAGAAAGGTATGCTGATTAACTTACATGTATATATCAGCCATAGGATTAGTTCCAGCAAAGGAACATACTTGCTTTTTTTGGTTTCTTCAATCTTCTCCCTGTCGCATTATGAAAATTTGATGATTTTGCTTATTTAAGTGTCTTTGTAGGAGATTTTTCCTGGATCTTTTTAAGTGTTTGACCTCTGATTTTCATAATTTTTTCACATTAGTATCAAGGAATTAGGTAATGGAAATTATTCTTAACTCCCACCTGCCCCCCTGAAACAGCAAGCATCTATAGAGAAGAAGACAGCTTTCGGATTAGCTGGAGAGTTAACCAAGTAAAACTTGAATTCTGATCCTTAGCCTGGAGAAAAAAAGTAAGAAAATTTTTCATTTGTCTAAGAGAAGTTTATTTCATGGTGTTTATGATTGTGGAGATGTGTCTGTGGAGGAAAGTGGCATATTAGATCTTTCTAGACTAGTATGTGCAAATCATTTATAGTGGGGAGGGGGGAATTTGAGTCGCAAAGATAAAAGAGTAGCAAAACAGAACTGTGACTGTTGTTCCTGGCATGAGGAAATTACATATGAATTACAAGCAGGCTTGAGTAATGTAGATTGAGTTGATGGGTAGAAATGTGGCCCCTTACAGCACAGAGATGACAAAGTAAATATATTTGGCCCTCCTGGCAGGTTAGAAGTATAATGTGTTCCCAAAATCATCCAGATATGCCATCGTATAGTGTATTAGTAAAGAGCGCAGGCTCCTGAGACGGACCACGTGGTGTGTAACCTGGCTCTGCTCTTTAGGGTGTTTTTAATCTGTGTTTTCTCATCTTAAAACTGGGAATATAGTAATGCTTACTTCATAATGTTTTTATGAAGGATAATTGCTTAATGTTTCCTACTAATAACCAATTCAATAAATATTAGTTGATGGTCGTAGGGAAGTCCCGTCGAGGGCTCTGCAAGTTTCCTGTCTCTAATGCACAGGTGAAAAATAGCTACGGATTCAAGATTGTGTACTGAAGATATGTTGCTTTCTTCTCATATTCTACCCCAAATTCCTAGAAATGATAAAAAATGGACAAAGATGGCAGATGGGGTAACAGTGAAGAGTGCCAAGGAGGACTTCTGCAGAAGACAGGAGTGGACCAAAAAATGATCCACATGTTTTGGAACCAGGAGACAAAAGTTGGTCTTGGGGCAGCTGACAGGATGACAGTTCAGGTGCTTCAGTAGGAGTATCTGCCCGTCTCCTACCTTGGTGACTGAAGTCTTTTTATTTATTTTCTAGAGACCGGGTTTTGTTCTATTGCCCACGCTGGAGTGCAGTGGCACGATCTCAGCTTACTGCAGCCCCAACCTCCTGGGCTCAAGCTCTCCTCCCACCTCAGCCTCCTGAGTAGTTGGGACCACAGGCATGCACCACCACAACCAGCTAATTTTTGTATTTTTTGTAGAGACGGGGTTTCACCATTTTGCCCAGGCTGGTCTCAAACTCCTGGGCTCAAGGGATCCACCCACCTTGGCCTCCCAAAGTGCTGGGATTACAGGTGTGAATCACCATGCCTGGCTGGTGACTGACATCTTTGACACCAGCAATGAGTGCGGTCATTTGATTCAAGGAGGCAGGAAAATGTACCAAGTAACTGGGTGCTCCCACGCCTTGGAAATTTAAAATTTTGTTATTTATGTAAAAATTCAACAAGGGGTAAATCCAGAACAGGATAGATATAGCCAAGAGAACATAAATAAGCTGAAAGATTGTGCTATTATGAAATATATATTTGGTCTTCAACCCCATTTCCTGACATACAACTCCTAAAATCCTTAGAAACACTAAAGTGATGTCTTTTTGTTTATTAATGAGTCGACTGATGTCTGGCAGCCCCTGGGTAGCTTCAGGATGGGGGTTGGTGACGAGAAAGAACAAGGGAGGATTAGAAAGTTTGGACTTTCAGCCCACCTCCAACTTCCTGGGACGGGAGAGGGGCTGAAGGTTAAGCTGATCACCAATGGCCAATGGTTTAATCAGTGATGCCTACGTAACGGAGCCTCCGTAAAGACCAAAAGGGACAGGGCTTGGAGAGCTTCTGGATAGCTGAACATGTAGAGGTTCCTGAAGGGCGGCGCACCCAGTGGGGGTGCACGGAAGCTCCATGCTCCTTCCCCCATGTGGGTCACACATGTAATCCTGGCACTTTGGGAGGCTGAGCCCTTATGCATCTTTTCATCTGTATTTTTTGTTATAAATCAGTAAACACAAGTGTTTCTCTGAATTTCAGGAGCTGCTCTAGCAAATTAATCCAATACAAAGGAGGAAGCCATGGGAATCCCAACCTGGAAATAGTTGGTCAGAAGTTCTGGAGGCCCAGACTTGCAACTGGCATTTAAAGTGGGGGCAGTCTGGTAGACTCAGCCCTCAACCTGTGGGATCTCCTGACAAATAGTGTAAAAATTGAATTGGAGTTATACTCAGCTGCTGTCCACTGCAGAACTGACTGCTTGCTTGCTGTGTGGAGACCCTTTCCCCACCCACGCCCCCGTCACATTTGGTCAGTCTTCTGTGTTGACTGTTGTGGTGTGAAAGCACAGGAAACACATAGTTTGAGTTTCTCCCCACTCACAATGATCAAGATAAGCCAGAAATTCCTCCACAAAGCCATATAAAAAGATGCATGCAGAAATGAAAGAAAAGTTAAATGATATGAAAAATAGATCCAGATGTTCTAAACTCATCTAGTAGGATGAGGAGTTAGAGAGGAGGGGAGAATTGAGAACATGTAAGAAATAAAATACAGATCTACGAAATAAGATTTGCTGATTGTGCACTGCACAATTTCAGGGGATGCCATTTGAATAATAAGATTTGCCAATGTGTAGTGTACAACCTACTATTGTGTAGTATGCAACCACAGTCATGAGAAAAGGAGGATATTTCACAGGATCTAAATGCGTACATACATCCTTCGACTGCAAGGTCCTATTAAATTCTGAGCATACAGGATGAGAAGGATTCTCACCTAGATTCACAGTGACAAAATTTGAGAACAAAGAGAAATTTCTAAACATATTCAGGGAAAATGCTTATGAAGAAATGGAAGTTAAATTTACATCCAACTTCTCATTTGGGCTCCACTGGATATAAGAAGACACGAAGCATTATTTTTTAAAATCGAGGGAAAACAATTTTGAATTCAATTAAACTATCACTTAAGTGTGGGTGACTTTTCAGAATTCTATTCCAGCAATAATTTAAAAAATCATAAGGGAAGATGTGAGATAACAGAAGCAACGGTGGTAATGTATTTGGTAAAAGATATTGCTAAACAAAGTGAATTTAGGTTCTAGAAAGTTAAAAAGAAAACCTGGAATTCCAATTCCAGGTGATATAGGAGGGAGGTAGGGAGAGCAAGAGTGAAGAGAAGTAAAACAGGCTAAGTAAGATTTATGTTATAAATAAATAGGATACAGATACTATTACTGTAGAAGTTAGAAAAATATGGGCTTACATGGTGGGTCACACGTAATCCTGGCACTTTGGGAGGCTGAGGCAGGAGGATCATTTGAAGCCAAGAGTTTGAGATCAGCCTGGGCAACAAAACAAGACCCCTGTCTCTATAAAAAGTAAAAATATTAGCCAGGCATGGTTACATGCACCTGTAGTCCCAGCTACTTAGGAGGCTGAAGGAGGAGGATTGCTTGAGCCTAGGTGGTCGAGGCTGCAGTTAGCTATGATTGCACCTTTGCACTCTGGCCTGGGTGACAGAGCAAGTTCCTGTCTCAAAAAAAAAAAAAAGGTTTAAAAATACATTTATATATGGTACTAGAAGGGTATCTTATATTCATAAAGGTAGTGCTCCATTAAGGAATGACCATGAATTATTTGCATTTAACAAGGATACACACACATGTGCATGTAAGTCAACAATCACAGTGATAAGTTTAATACACCTTTCTTAGGAATTGACAGATCCAGTTGATTGAAACTTATTGAGGATATGGAGAATTTGAAGAACATGGTTAATAAGATTAATCATAACTATAATTATGCCTATGCCATCTTATATTCAAAATAGGAAAGTTACCTTATTTTCAGATTCACATGGACTATTGACAAAAATTGACCATAAGTGAGATGGCAAATTAAGTCTCAAGTGTTGAAAAGCTGAAACCATATAGGACCAGGGCATAGTTAACTGATTATAAAACAATAAAATAATCAAACATGCCCTCCTTAAGATGTACTCTTAGGGAAAAAGCACATGGGTTAAAAGGGATATCAGAATAAAAATTACACACTCTTTAGAAATAACAAGAGCACTATAATTCAACCATACCCTGAGACTTCACAAGCTTTGGTCCCAGTAAGCTAGAATTCAAATCTTAGCCCTATATTTAAATAACTCATTGAATTGCTATTTCTTATCCTAATTATCTGTCATTCCACTGTGGAATATATTTCATGGCAAATAATATTAAAACCTATGTGAAGCAGTCAGGAGAAAATTCGTAGCTTTAAAATACATTTAAGAGAAAATAATTGGTGGGCAGATCACCTTGGACTCCCAATTATTGCCTCAGGAGTTGGAGACCACCCTGGACAACATGGCAGGACCCTGTGTCTCCAGTAGATACAAAAATTAGCTGGATGTGCTGGTGCATGCCTATAGTCCCAGCTACTAGGGAGGCTGAGACAGGAGGATCGTTGAGCCTGGGAGGCGGAGGTTACAGTGAGTTGAGATCATGCCACTGCACTCCAGCCTGAGCAACAGAGAGAGCATTAAGTTTTTAACTCAAACACTAATAAAGGAACACAACAAAAACCTGTGTAAAGTAGAAGGAACAAACTAAGATGAAAGCATAGTCAATGAAACAGATCATACCTTCCTATTCCACCAAAATGGAATTTATAAAACCAAAGGCTGTTCTCTGAAAAGAAAATTAGAGTTAATCCTTCCATAAGCTTACTATTGAAAAAGCACATAAGTAATATTAGATATAGAAGATACTAAAGTGATGTGTATTTTTGATATAAATATATTTGCAATTGTAGACAAAATGGTGACTTTTCCATACACATTACCAAAGTTGAGCTAAGAAAAGTAAAATACCTGAATAAAGAATATAAGATAAACAGAAAAAAAATCAGATATACATATCCTTAAAAATAGTACCGAGGCTGGGTGTGGCAGCTCAACACCTGTAATCCCAGCACTTTGGGAGAGCGAGGTGGGTGGATCACTTGAGGTCAGGAGTTTGAGACCAGCCTAGCCAACATGGTGAAACCTTGTCTCTACTAAAAATACAAAAATTAGTCGGGTGTGGTGGCGTGTGCCTATAATCCTGGCTACTTGGCAGTCTGAGGCAGGAGAATCACTTGAACCTGGGAGGCAGAGATTGCAGTGAGCTGAGATTGCGCCATTGTACTCCAGCCTGGGTGACACAACAAGGCTCTGTCTCAAAAAACAAACAAAAGCAAGGCCAGACAGCGTTACCAAACACTGAGGAGAGAACATTCATATCATACAAATTGATAAAAATAGTAGAATAGTATTAAAAGCCACCTACTGAGTGTGAGGCAATGACAACAACAGATATTATGAAGGCTAAATGAAATAACCCATGAAAGGTAAATAACCATTCGGTAAATTAAAATAATAAAGTTGACTATTACGTGCCATGATATAGATTTCATAGTAGAATGAAAGGATAAAATGATTGGGATAAGAAATTGCAATTCAAGGAGCTATAGAAGTGCAGGACCAAGATTTCAATTCAGTCATGTCCCGAAATTTTGCAATCTTTCATCACAATAAACTAGAATTCAAGGTAGAAAATGATTATTTTCTAAAATAAAGATGGTACTTATAAACCTACGTAAATGCCCATTTCTCCTCTTTGAGGTCTTTTTCTGACCTTCCAGAAGTAGGCCTTGAAGTCACAGCCAGGCTCCAGAGGACCGCTGTTTCACTGGATAGCATGCCATTTCTTCTTCAAAATTAAATTATCTTCTCAGAGAATACCGCATTTGGAGAATTTAGTTTACTTCTCGAGAATCCCTAACCCAATTATTTCCAGTCTTCCTTAGAGATTTTCTTTCTCCATTAACTCCCATTTTATGTCTGGGAATCTTTTACTTTCACATATGCTCCCTCTCCACAATTTATTCTTTTTTTTATCTTCTCTAAGTGTTAAGGAGTAGTATGTACCTAGTGCGATAGGGAGATGAAGGGGAAAGGCAGAAAAATGAGCTTCTTACCCTTTGGAAGTTTTGACCCCACATTGAGAAACAAAACCAGAAGTGGAGAATAGAGGGAGAAGGACAGCAAACAATTTTATTGGTTCCCATTTTCCTGCCAATGTACATTAACAAAGAAGTCTAAACCTAAAAGACCTTATGCAAGACCAGATTTTCACATTACTAGCTTTGTGTGTGTGTGACATCCTGCTTTCCATTGCCAAACTTAAGATATATGTGTCTTAAGGTCTTTCAGTTTTTATATTTGGTCTTTCAGTTTTTAGATTTGCATCTAAAAAGCTGAGCACTGGACAAAGACAGAGTGGGGTTTTTAGAAGCGGCCTTACAGAAGCAAAACAAAAGCAGTTAATCATACAGTGACAGGTTATGTAATCTATAGCATAACATAACTTGGGACCTTGCATAGCTGGTGACCCTGTAGTTGCATTGAAAGAAAAACAAAAACTGGCTAAATATAGACATTTGTAAATAATAATGTTTAAGAAGCCTGGGGAAAGAGTAACAGTAAAAGAATCTGTCTTTCTCTTTTTTTTCCTTCAACCTTGCTCTGGAAGGGAGAGGTGTCTGGAGCCTATTCCTTTGGCCTTGGCTATTCGGACAGCGTTATCTTATAATTGTCCTTGAAGTGAGCTTGCTAGGCAGAGGAAAACTTGTTCTCATCTTTTAACCCTTGACTTGCCACATTCTGGGCCTTAGCTTTTACTTTTCTTGGAGTGAATAAATGCAGTACTTACTTATTTTTTTAAAAAAATTTCTACCTCAGCTATGAGACTGGTAATAATCAATTTTTTTTATTATTATTATTTGAGACAGGATTTCCCTCTGCCACCCAGGCTGAAGTGCAGTGGTGCGATCTTGGCTTACTGCAGCCTCCACCTCCTGGGCTCAATTGATCCTCCTACCTCAGTCTCCCGAGTAGCTGGGACTACAGGCGTGTGCCACTGGCTAATTTTTGTATTTTTTGTAGAGATGGGGTTTGCCATGTTGCCCAGGCTGGTCTCCAACACCTGACTCAAGCGTCTGCCTGCCTCCGCCTCCCAAAGTGCTAGGATTACACGCATGTGGCCAATAATTACTTCTGAAGATTCTAACAATACCATTTACAATGACACAAAAATGAAGGACCTAAGAATACATCTAACACATCTAGAGAGAATATTATAATATTGTTGTGAGACAGTAACAGTGACATAAATAAATAAATGGAGAGTTCATGGATTGGAAAGTCAATGTTGGAATGATATCAATCCTCCCTAACCCTCTCCCTCCCGCCCCCAAAAGATCTACAGATTTAGTGCAGTCCCACTCCAAATCCAATTGTTTTCTCAGGAGAATTTGACATAGTTGATCTCTCTTTCTTGAGGCATTTTCTTCTCTGTTTTTCCTCCTACCTCACTGGCTACTCCTTATCAGTATCCTCTGCTGTCACCTCTTCTACGCAACCTCTAAAATGTGGCATGTTTCACGGTTCAGGCTTAGACCTTTTTCTATCTGTACTTCCCCCTCACATTGTCCTTTCTACTCCTCTGACTCTAAATACCACATCTATATGATGATTGGCAAATTTGTATCTCTAGTCCAGGATTCTTCATATATCCCTTGCTTTTTCAATAGTTACACTTAAATGTCAAATAGGAATATTAACCTGTCCAATATGAAACTTTTGCTTCTTGCTACCCTGTTCCCCTCCTCCAACTTGCTTTCTCAATTCTGTCAATGGACTATTTACTGCTTTGGCCCAAAATCTAGGTGTTTTCCCTCCTATTCTTCTCTTTCTCATATCCCCTACATCTAATCAATAAGAAACTTTGTTGACTCTTCCTACAAAACATCTTCCAAATGTGACCACTCTCAATAGCTCCACTGTTACCATGTTAGTCCAGGCTGCCACTGCCTCTCACCTAGATTCCTAACTGGTCTCCTTGCTTCTGTTGTCTTCTCTACAGCTTGGGGGATCTGTCTCAACTAAGCCTGGTGGCAGTGAGGACCGTCAGCCCCCTCCCAGCCAGCTGTCAGCTATGCCTCCATTCTGTCTGGTTCTCAGGGCTGGAATCGCTGGGCAGGTCTAGCTAATTCTTGGCCCTCCTAGGAAAAGATTCCTAAATCCTGAAGGCATTTAGCTAGGAAAGATCCAGAATGGACCAAGCTATTCCTTTTTTACCCCAAACTGGGTTGGTCTGCTTTGGGGATTACTTCTCAGGTTAGGACCCTCTGAGTGTTCTGAAACGGCCCGGACTCTTACAGAAGCTCTTGTGGTCCTACAATGAATTTAGAGGTCTCCATACCGAGCCTGGAAGGTGAGGAACGACCGCTAACGACCCACAACGACCCACCCTCCCAACCTAATGCCGGTTCTACTCCGCCTGTACACTCTGGGGAGTTGTGCTTTGACTTGGAAGCCCTCGGATTGAAGGATGGGCCCAAGACCCTCACAGGTGAAGCCTCGGTAGGTCCCAGGGAGAAGAAAGACATTCTTCCACCCCGCGATCCCCCAAAAGTCCGACCCATCCTCCTCCCCACCAGATGCATCAGATCCCTCCAGGGCCTCACTGTCAGTCCTGTAATCTTTTCATCCGTGATAGGATGGGCCGTGGACTCTTGTGGGTGAAGCTCGGCGGTTTCCGAGTCCATGTGGGTTGGCCCCTGCGGAGCCTGGAGCCTTCTTGCCTGCGGGCTTGCTGATCCCGCGGAGCCAGCCAGCTCCCTTCCTGCTTCTGACGGCGAGGGAACCAGCTGGGAGGTCCTCCGAGCTGGACGGGGAGGCAGGCGGCCGTTCGCACTCCTCAACCGCTCTCTCCCTACCGCCGCCGCCTCTGGCCGCTTTAGCGCCAGTCCAAGAAGCTGGGACGGCTGCTGGGAACCGAGCGCGGTCCTCCCGCTTCCTGTGATCTATCAGTCCTACTCTCCGCGGAGGCTCGGCCTGGCGCACCTCAGGCCCGCAGCAGAACCAAGGCTTGGCGGCAGCTGCAACCTCCACAGACGGCAGCTGCAACTTCCATAGACGGCCGCCAGGTGGCGCCGTACCGGGGCCCGAGAGCAGGCAGGCCCGGGGCGGGGTGGGAGCGACTCAAAGCTACGCGCCTGGGGAGGCCGCGGGCCCTCGCGGACTACGGAACTTACATCCTGCAGCCGGATTTTCACATCTGCCGGCCCAGAGGAAACAATGACGTTGGGATTTTGGGGGACTGCCCCTTGACTCGGGCGAATCAGACACGAACGGCCGACCCCTTGCTCTCTTCCATCCGCCTGCCGCTGCTCCCACCCACCGACTCCTAGAGCCCATTTGTCGCTCCTGCAGCCTCCAGGAATGCAAATAATTTCTCACTGGGTTTTGGTGAGGGCGGAGCTGCGGAGAAGCGCGCGCCCAACAGCTTTCGCCGCAGCTGGGTTCCCGGACGCCAGCGGCTGCGGCCCTCAGATGGGTGGGGGCGGAGGCTGCAATATGCACAGGCGGCCACAGTGTGGCGCAAGCGCCCTGCCGTGGGACACGCTCGGCGCGCGACGCTCCAACCCATCATTTACGGGTCAAATAATCTAGAATCAAGTTGCTACGTGTGTCATACTCCCGCTGTTTTTTCCCTAAACTTTTAGTAGAGTCATTTACATAGTTGAGTTTTTATCTCAGCTATGTTACAGAGTGGCAGGAAAATATTTTGTCTCCAAATTACAGCCCAAGTGTGAGCAGCGTATCCTGAAGCTAGTTAGTAATCAACCAGAAAATCAGGAAGGTAAAGCAAACCTCTGGAGGCAAGGTCTGGACTCTGTGAGATCGCCGCTTCTACCTACTTGAAGTTTCTCCTTGCAGTGCCGCACTTGGAGATTTGGACTTAATTGTTAAACAAAAAGAACAGTTACATTCTGCCTTCCTACAGGGCAAGGGCCTGGGACTGGCAGCATTTTTGTTGTCTCTAGAAATACAGCGGTTATGAGAAAGCCTCAAAAGAGAGGGCAAGAATAATATATCCATCTGTCATCATGAGTTACCCCCTTGTATGCCTAGAACATACATGGGGACATTCTCTTTTAGTAAAGTCAAAGAGAAAAGCCATGAACTAAGTGTCCTGAACACAGAGGCGTGAGCCCTCTCAGTCTCACAGTCCCTTAGGAGTCATTTGTAAGTTCTAGTTCCTTCCTTATCGTCTGTACTATTCCCTCTTGTCTCCCTGAAATCTGCCCACTCCTGGCTGTGTGTGTGTCTCTTTGTCTCCCTGTCTCTCATTCTGTCTCTTTCTCTATCTTAATCTTCTGTACATATGCACCCACTCACCTTTTTACCTTGTTCTGAGAAATGAAATACTATTTTTCAAACTATGTAATAGGATTATTATCAGGCTAGGCTTGATTTGTAAGTTTTTCAAGATTTCTTTAGAGTAGGCCTCATTTAAAGTCATCTTTGATGACCAAATTTCCAAATGTATCCCAGTTGAAGTCAGTTCATTTATTTGCTTTATTTAAGAGTTATATGCCATGAGACACATAGTTCTGGTGTTGTTGAACTTTTGGATGTTTGTGTGCAGTGCTCACAGGGAGGAAGTGGGCAGGGGATGGTCCAGATCAATGGCCACCCACTGAGCTGCTGCTACTTGGCCTCCTCAGGCTCCTTCCGGTGCACCCCTTCCTGCAGCTGTTCTTATTCTTGTTCCTGACTCTTCAGCTCTTTTTCTAAATGTCTGTCTTCTTGAAGGCTGGAAGTTACCTTCTTCTCATGAGCAGAATCCAAAGAGATTTCTAAATTCCACTTTTTCTTTCTTTTCAGTTCTTTACGTATTGTCACCCAGAGAACAGTGTTCACTAAAAACATTATTCCCACTACCAGATAGAAAAGGACATGAAGCCAGACAGGAGTTGGTAACTGGAGGCCTGAAACAGAAAAAGACAAAGAGAAGAGATACTATTTAGAGACCAGAGGGGTCGGGCTGAATTATGTTTGGAGGGGAAGGTTGACTGAGACCTGATGTACCTGTCCTCAAGGAGGCACTGATCATTTTAGGGAGCAGGAAGGAACTGGCAGTAGCTCTAACTGGCTATATGGTGTGTAGATGGGGACAGGCTCCTTGGAAGAGCTTAATCGCTGGGCCCTGTCCGTGGACTTACTCCCTAGTTCCAGAAACAACTGGTATCTCTATGCCATTTAATACTTGAAATGAATTCGGGTTGAAGATTAACTTTTTTCACCCCCAAGGAGCCTTTGTTCTGGAGCTCACAATCCCTCTGCCTCAGTTACATAGAGACACTTGGGGAGGTGGTGATTTGCAGTTTACAAAATCAGTGTCTGATAAATCCACCTTGTGAGCTCCTTGAAGCAAAAACTATGCTCAAACATTTTTATATCCCCAGGCCTACGAAAATAGATAGGAGGAACTTGATAAATTGTTGGTGAGATTGTTGGTGAGGGGGAGGGAGACACGGAAGCAGGAAGAGAGAGTGAGAAGGGGGGTTACGGGGTGGCGGGAAGAGTGGGAGGGAGGGGAAAATAAAATAAAGAAGGAGAAGAAAAGAAGGACAGAGGAGAAAATGAAGGAAAGAAATGGAGGACGGAAAGGCAAAGGAAAAAGAAAAAGAAAGGAAAGGAAATTTAATAAACTTTGCGAGGAGAAGAGTGATGTTCTGAATCAAGGAAGGAAAGGTCTGCTTGTGGGCTTTTCCTGAAGAGACTTGCCCCTCCTCTTTGGGCCATGAAACCCTTGAACAAACCTCAGTCCCATGGGAGATAAGGGAGTCCCTTCTCCTGCGCTAGTGGCCTCTCACCATTCTCACTCACCAAGCACTTGAAGCTCCAACTCAGGGCTGCGCTTAAGGACATTTCCGTCTTCTGTGGTGGCCTCGCACCAGTAAAACCCAGAGTCTTCTCTTCTAGCAGTTAGTATTTGGTATTCAGAGGACGTGTTCCTGCCTCGCAGGGTCTTGCTGCCCATGTAGAAGGAGAAGTAAAGCTGCAAACCAGGCCTCTGCAGAAGCAACTTTGTTTCACAGCTCAGGGTGACCAGATTCCCCTCCAGGAGCGGGGATGTCACGGATGCATTCAGCACTGGAGCTGGAAATAGCTCTAAGGAGAAAGTTGATGGGGGACAGGGTTGCCTGTTTAGCATCCAGGTCCTTTTCACAAAAGACACATGCTTTACCCCCTTGGGAAACCTGGCCCTAGAAAATGCATCCATAAGGCATTAACCCTTCTTACTTCCAGCAGAAAGCCATTCTTGGGGTGTCCTAATAGACATAATTAGGGTTGCCAGCTTGCTCAGTCCCACCGAGGATACCTCTACACCAGTGGTCCCCAACCTTTTTGGCACTAGGGCTGGGTTTTGTGGAAGGCAATTTTTCCACAGCCGGTGGGTGGGGTGGGGATGGTTTTGGAAGGAAACTGTTCCACCTCAGATCATCAGGCATGCGCAGTTCACAATAGGGTTCATGTTTCTATGAGAATCTAATACCACCACTGATTGGACAGGAGGAGGAGCTCAGGCTGTACTGCTGGCTCATGAGGAAGCTCATCTCCTGCTGGGCAGCCCAGTTCCTAACAGGCCACGGACCGGTAAGGGTTGCGAACCCCTGCTCTACATGGTCCATCCTTCCCTGAATGGCTATGTCATCTGGTAGATAACCGTGCCCTTCTGGTAGTGGTCAACTAGGAGTGGACCCTGACTCACACATTTGCCATTTCAGTGACTCATTACTTGTGTTCCTGACTTAGAAGGATAATCTGGAACAATAATTTCTTTCCCACAGGAGTGAACTTCTTTTTTTTCAGACAGAGAAAATTGCTAGTGATTGTATTAGGAGGAAAGGCTGTGAAAGGGTCAGAACAAGGCCATATGCAAACTGCTTAGCTTGCAGATGCTCAGGAAGAAGTGGTGCCACCGAGGCCGCTTTGTCCCTGAGAGGTAGATGGACAGTATAACCTGTTCCTCATGTTTTCCAGGTTTCTCTTTCTATGGAGCTTTCATGAGATTCCATGGTATTATTTTCTAACTCTCCTAGCTACCTAGAGTGAGTCTCTATTCCTTACAACTAAAATAAGATGGATGAAATGGACCACCATTATGCCCTGACACTGACATTAGCTCCTGTGATTATTGATGGGGGCTGCGGTACACCGGAAAGAGTAATGGACTGGGACCCAGAGACCACAGTTCTGGTTCCAGCTACTGGTCATGGTGTGGCCTTTAGTAAGGCAGTTGACTTCTCTGGAGCCCCGTTTCTTCGCTTGTAGATTAAAGTGAGGAGTTTAGATTATTTATGATGGTCCCTCAGGGGGAGGGACTATCAGTTCTATGACTATTCCTATACGATACCTTTCACAGTGACAGATACTCCTGCTGATGTGTAGCGATGCTTTCCCATGCCTGAGCAGTGGTAGGCGCCGTTGTGACTTATGTTGGTTTTCAGAATGGTGAGTTTAGAATTCCGGTAGAAAAACTTAAAAGCTTTGCCATTTTGATAGTAAAGCACATTGTACACCAGCTTATCCTTCCATGCATGACACCTCAAGGCCAGAGGTTCTCCTTCTGTGAAGACTCTGCTGGATACCTGCAGTAGTAGCCAGTCTGAAAAAAGTGAACCCAAAATGTATGTATACAGTGGAGGAGGTACAAGGAGGCCCAAGCTTGGCCCTGTGGGCTTTCTGTTTTTTCTCCTTGCAACATCCAGCCTCAGAGCTCTGCTAAATCTCAGGCCTATATCCAGTTCCTCAAATATCTTTAGCTTCGGTGGAAAGAAAAGCAATCTTTACTGCCAACTGTGCACACGGCCCTTTCTTATCTTCCCTTTCCAGATCTCAGAAGTTGATTGAAACAAAAACAGTTCATACAGCATGGTAGACAGAATTCTAAAATGATCGCAATGACCCACTCCCTTGTAAAATCCCCTTGAGTGTGGGTGGAACCTATGACTTGCTTCTAGCCAACAGAATATGACAAGGGTGATGAAATGTCACTCTTGGGATTGCTACATTATGTAAGACTCTATCTTAGCAGTCTGGATGGAGAAGGTCTCCTGCTGAACTTGAAGAAGTAAGCTGCCATGCCAGGAGAGGACCTATGAGAGCACCACAAGTCAAGGGCCTCTAGGAGCTGAGAGTGGCCCCCTACTGACGTGCAGCAAGAAAGTAGGAACCTCAGTCCTAGAACCACAAAGAACTGAATTCTGCCAGTGACCTTGTGAGCCTAGAAGAGCTGAAAAAAGAAACACAGCAAAGTCAACACCCTGACTGCAGCCTTGGAAGACCCTCAGCAGAGCACTCAGCTAAGCTGTGATGGGAGTCCTGACCCATGGAAACAGGAAGATCATAAATGTATGTTGTTGCAAGCTGCTAAACTTGTTACACAGCAATATAAAACAAATACACTCCAACTCTTGACAAATTTGTTAATAGGACCACACATCCTAAGACAAACACACAGAAGGGCAAACATCCAGATATAAACATCCCACTACATTGATATGAATACTCACATATGTAAGATCAATGATACCACTAGCAAAACAAGCTCCAAGTCAATGGGTTCTTCCTTTTGACGTACACCTCTACACATAACCAAAAATGTTTCAACTACTTTTCTTTTCTCCAGAGGCAGTTGGTTTCGCTAAATAAAAATGGGGCTCGTAGGAGACCAAGAAGGAGAAGAGACAATAGTGCTTTTCCCCCCTCCAGAACTTATCTAAGACTGGAAGGCAATTGTTTCTATGCCGCACGTAGCATGAATTTTACAGTCATGGATACGGATATAATGCTTCCGAATATAATTAATTATCTTCCCTCCCTTATTCCCACCCACAGCCAGGAGGCGCTGAAAGACTGCACTGCCCAAACACTGCCATCTTTGCTTCATATGTCCGAAAGAGTAGGAAATGGTATCACATCTCCATCAGAAACTGTCAAACACTAGTCATGGTAGAAAATATTTGAATGACACAATTAATAGGCTTGATTTTGTGGGATGCTCTACTTTAGAAAGAAAATTCATATGCTTTCCAAACACACATGCAATGTTAGAAAAATTAAGTGTGAATTAGGCCACAAAGCAATTTTCAACAAATACTAATGAACTGATACCATATTTAACACAAATTCTAACCAAAGTGCCATAACATGAGAAATCAATAACAAAAAACTACCCTCCAAAAAAATCTAAATAATTCATGAATAAAATAATGTATAATGGAAATTTATAAATTTTTAACCTTAAATGGTAGTGGGAGTATTATATATCAAAATTCACGAGATGCAGCTTTTAGCAGACATTACTAATTTCCTACTCAGCAATCATTCCCCCATCTTCATGACTTTGGAGTCAGCCATGTGATTAGGACCCAGGTCCACCAACCAGCTTCATTTTCTTGGTCTTAGCATATACTGATTAAATTGAAATGACTCAGAGTCAGTGAGCTGCAATTGAATTCCCCATGGCTGACTGTGGCAAAACATTTTAAAATAGGGCATAGACAGCACCAACCAAAATTTTTGGTGTATTGTACTGTAGTAAAATTAACAAGTCTTGTTCATTGAAAACAAACAAAACTATAATATGATAGTGAAAAGAAAAGCCACAGAGTGGGAGAAGATATTTAAAACACTTGAAAAAGGACTTATATCCAGAATATATAAATAACTCCTATAAGTCAGTAAAAGACAGACAATAGAAAAATTGTCAAAAAGACCGTACAAAAAAGGATACCCAAATAGGTAA
The DNA here is from genome assembly GCF_008728515.1 of Papio anubis. Classification (NCBI taxonomy): domain Eukaryota; kingdom Metazoa; phylum Chordata; class Mammalia; order Primates; family Cercopithecidae; genus Papio; species Papio anubis. The sequence continues at coordinate 120,260,524 of NC_044976.1, read as the reverse complement.
TAAACATGTGAAAAATGGTCAATATCATAGTCATTAAGGAAACGCTTAATTTGCATTTGTATATCCAAGAGTGGGAAATTGTAACATACCTCCATCAGAAACTGTCAAACACTAGTAATGGTAGAAAATATTTGAATCATGTTTAAAAAATGTCCACGGCATTACTATTTGTAAGAGGTCAAAACCAGAAACAGCCCGAGTCCCTCAGCAGAATGGGAAAATATGAAATATACAGTAATAAGAACAAATGAACTTCAATTTATAACATATACAGTTCACAATCATAATGTTGAGAAAAATAAACCAGACACAAAAGAGTACATCCTGTCCCATACTGTAGCCCTTTATATGAAGTTCAAAAAGAGGCAAAAAACCTATGGTGCTGGAAGTCAGTGTCAGGGGGTGGACTAGAAATGGGCAAGAAGGAGTTTCTGAGGTGCTGGAAATGTCTAAAATAGATCAGGATGCTGTTTACTTTGCAAAAATTTACTGTGGTGTACATTTATGGCTTGCTGTACGTAAGTTACATTTCAACGAAAATTCACATGAAAATGTGATGTAAAAAAGATACGATTTTCAATAAGTCACTGATGTGGGTGTCCTAGAGTCTATATAGAGGTGAAGAAAATTGCCTCATCCCAGCCCTAGTCCTTTTGTTGTCACTTGAATCATGAGACACTTCTGCTTGAACTGTCCAAAGTGTCTTGTTGAAACAGCTCTGTCAGAGGTTGCAGTGAACCAAGATCGCACCACTGCATTCCAGCCTGGGCGACAGAGTGAGACTCTGTCTCAAAAAAAAAAAAAAAAAGAAAAGAAAAGGAAACAGCTCTGTCAGCTTCCCTCACCTCTCCATCCTAAGAACTTATTTACAGAGACCTAAGGGACACATGAGAAATATCAAGCCTTCCCTCAGACATTCTCAACATTTCCTTGGCTAAAACACATTTCCTCTAACAGCAACCATGTCTGCATAAAGGTAATTTTGCCTCTAGTGTGGATTAACTTTTGCATGATCACTTTCAAAGAAGTTTAAACTCAGTACTTCTGAATAACTAAATAATACCTTTGGTTATTTTGTCTTGCATATTGAATGAAGCATTTTTCCCTGAAGATTGCAGTCTCCATCTCTTGATGAATAGAAACTCCTTACAGGTTTCATTGGGTGGTGGGCTTTTCTGCTTCCATTTATTAAAATATGACAATAAGTCCATGTCCAGATTATCTTACAGATATACTATGAAATGTGCCCCAGGAATGTATGTATAAAGATGATTATTGCAGCAGTGCTTATAAAATCAAAAGAGTGGAAACATCTTAAAAATTTGCTAATAGGCAGAATGGTTAAATTAATTCTGCTACAGCTGTGCAGCAGACATTTTAAAGTAGATTTCTATTAAGTGATAAAAGTAAGATGTAGGACAATACTTAAAAAGTGTTCTTACCAACCACACCTTTAAAACTATGTATATGCGTGTGTATATATATGTAGTTTATATATAATAATGCTAATATATATGCATAATATGTATATATACACATAATATGTGTGTGTGTGTGTATATATGCGCAGTTTTGTTTCTGTGGAAGGTGACTGCAGACCTGAAGTATTGGGTGGGAGGAAGATATTTCATTGTTCATTATTGCCCATTTATTTGAATTATTATCATTTACTATGTGCAGGCATACATTTGGAATAATGATACAATCTTAGGGCCTAAGTCTCACTCTAGACATCCTACTTACAGCTGGCCCAGCTGAGGTACTGTTGGTACATAGTTTAAGGACCCTGCTGTGATGTTTTGAGGATATTGATTTAGTTTCACCTGGTAGGTACACAGTGCTGAGACCTGCATCAGATAAATTGACACACACACATCTGGTGTCCAGAAAGGAGAGAACGCAGAGGATAGACCTTGCGGTTTCCGGCCCTCCTGGTCCAAGTCATAATTACCTCTGTGGATTTCCAGCTGTATGGGGTCACTTCGCCCTGAGGGACCTCTCTGGCACCTGTATTCACCACTGTCCTTGACACTGGCAGAGGTGATTCTGTAGCTGGGAGTCGAGGTCTGAGTGGCTGTGCCATTGAGAAACCACTGTGTAGAGCTGCTGCCAGGCAGATGGGGCACCTCACACTGTAAGGTTACGGTTTCCTCTTGGAACACGCTGACCCACGGAGGCTGCAAAGTGATCACTGCCTTTGTGGTATCTACTTGGAGGTTACAAGAAGAAAAAGAAAAAGATCAAGTGGAGTAAAGGGGAGGGCTCTGAGTGACTGGTAAGGCTTTTGTGGATAGCACAAAGGAAAAATGCATATTTAGATTTACTTGAAAAATAAGCAAGTGGACACCTACAAAAGCCAGCCTTTACGAGTGTCCAATTCCTGCTGCAGAGACCTCTGTTCATGTTATGAAATCCTCGTCTGGGTGTTGGGAATTTGGGGCTGCTGAGGATTAAATTACTGATGTAGGTTTTCCTGTTGGGAGCAATGAAGCAGGGTTTTAGACTCGGGCAAGCCGAGCGGAGCTGTGTTCCTTGTCCTCTGAGCTACAGTCTCTGAGAGTACAGAGCAGGGCTTCCGCAGCTTGTGCGTTGGAAACAGAGGTTCAAACTCCTCTCTTTGAAGCTTTCAGTATTTGCCTGGCTCTTTCTGAGGAGAAAAAACCCACTCTGCTTTCTTGCAAACGGGACTGGTTTAGGGGATGTTGGGAAACCCAGCAGACTTCTTCAGTGTTTGTGCAATTCTGGCCCTTTCCTGCTATTATAGATATATTTAGGCATTTCGTTCAGAGGGAAGAGCTCATTCAGGGAACTTTAGAAAGAAAGCTTACAAAACATGGTTTTTATGAAAATCATGCTCTGAATATGGGAGATTTTACATAATTTATGAATCTTTCTTCTTTCTCTGCTTTCCCTATATGCTCTTCTTCAGGTTAATAGGATCCAACCTTTGGAAGTAGGAAAGTGGCATAGGAGAAGAAGCTGAGTTAGAGGTCACTCACCCACTTGCCCATCAACTGGAACTGCAAGAGATCAGAGAATAAAGATATCAGTTGGTCCAGGGAAAATGATGAGGAAGAGAGAACTGGGGACACAGAATTAATGTAGACTCTGAGGGATCAACTCAGGTCTCTTGAGTTTCTATTTCTCTCTCTCAAAATCCAGTACTAACAGAACTGAACAAGCTACAGGTGGTTATCAATGAAACTTTACTGTGGTGTTTCCAGGCTTAATGCTACCTCAGGGTCCCCCTTCCCATCCTTTTGATAAAATAAACTCTAATAAACCATGGAAGCACAGATACATGTTGTCTCCACACTCATGAGTTCTACTCAAAGTTACCACAGGAAGACAAAACTCTTGACTCCCCACAGCCACAGCCTGTACCCTTCTAACTACCCCTCTGAGTCCAACTTACCCCAAAGGAGCAGAGCTGTCAAGAACCACATGTTGTCTCCAAGGTGGTGGGAGCAGCGAAATCTGTAACATGCAAGATATTGAAGAGATTCTGCTGGGGCTCCAGAGCCAAATTAGAAAAGAGGAAGGAAATTGCCTTTTCTGACTGTTCCTTTTCTGGGAAATACATCTTGAATTCTGAAACATGCTTTCCCCATGCTCATACCTCTTAGCCCATCTCTCCCACTTTGAAGTTCTAATTTTTAGGTTATGAACTCTCAGAATCCAGGGAAAAGGCTAAAGTTGTATTGATATTCCGTTCTGATTAGTTTTCCCTTCTACCGTTTCTGTTTCTTAGGGTTAGAATATGGCAAAACCTCACTCTTATCATGGGTTCAATGCCTGGCTAATGCCTCCAAACGATCCTTTGGATCCAGAAGTTTCTATATCAGCCTCTATGAGGCCATGGGAAAAGTCACACATCTACAAGATCTGCCCTCACGCAAACCAGCCTCTGCTCCTCTGGGGACACAGACAGGATCAATCTGCCATTTTGGTTAAAAAAGTAAACACACTCTCTTCCTGAAAGACATCATAAATTTGGAGTGTTTATTTTGGCTAAATCCAAGGTGATTAAATGTTTAATGTGGATGCCATGGAGACGAAAAATAACCCATGCCCATGGACAGGAATGTCTTCAAGAAAAGAGTTTTAGAGTACCAGTGGTGAGCTCTGTGCCACCAAACTGAGGTGGCTCCTGAGACAGAGCTGTAACCCTACAAAAAGATTTTTAGGTATTGTGGTAAGAGAGAAAGAGAGCTAAACAGAAACTAGGATGAATTCAATGAGTGCAGAGAGACTGGCAATCTTACTGGCAGAGAACGAAAAATGACACACCATGCTGTAGATTGATGTACTGGCCCCAGTTTCTCACCGCTCCCTGAATCTACACTCTCTCCACAGCCTCATGAGGGTACCTCTCTGACTCTTGACTGTGGCTCATCATGCAACTTTCATTGGCCAGCGAAATGTGAATGGAAACGACATGGTGCTCATTTCAAACTTAGCACTTAGGAAGCTTCACACATTATCTCTCATCCTCTTGTTCTCCTGTGACTGCTGACACAAGAACATTTTTTAGCTAGTCGGCCACAGTGCAAAACAGAGCTGTCCTAGACATTGTGGTTTGAGGCGGAACTGCCTCACCTGCCCTGCAACAGTGAGAACTAAACGCTCACCATTATACGCCACTGAGATTTTAAGATTGCTATATGAGCGAGAGCTGACTGACACAAATGAAAAGCAAGGAAGAAAGGCCAGGAAGAACTCAGGGTGTTCTGAAGAGATGAGAGAAGTCTCAGTTTGTCAAAATTTATATTCAAAGCCTATATTTGTAACTATTTTACTATTTTGTCTCCAAAGTTTTCCACTGTATGCATGTCCCATAATTTATTTCACCAACTTCTCTTCATGAACAGGTAGGTTATTTCTAATTTTTTGCTGTATGACCAGTAAAAAATATTGCTTACTACCATAAGTAGTCTTGTGCCTACCTTTAAACATTTGACTTGTTGTTTCCTTAGGACACATTCCTAGAATCAGTAGCACTTACTCAAAGGAAATGCGCATTTTTTCCTTCGGATAAGATGCTGTCAGATTGTCTATGATCATTATCCTCATCACTGCATAAATTTTAGAGTGCTTATTACATGCCAGAAAAATATGCTTGATACGTATTTTCTTATTTAAACCTCACAGTAATCTATGAGTAGATGTTAGTATCTCCATTTTATAAATAATAAATCTAGTGAAAGAGGAGATCGGTAATTTGTCCAAGGTTGTAAAAAGTAGAAGCAGGATTCAAAATCAGACAGTTTGATTTCCCTTACATACTGACTGATGGAGTATAACAGTGCCCACCCCATGCCTTGCGATTTCTGCTTTGTAGTAAAATAGCTACTTCTTTGAAAAATAAGTGAAATCATTTCATTGATTAGGATAACATGAGGGAATTAGGATTGTTATATAAGAGGAATGTAAGATCTATAGCCAGGAAGGATAAAATACTTTCTTTCTAATAAGTATCTGTTGTTTCCAAATGTTGAGGAAATAGCCATTGATGTAGGTTTAAATTCATGTAAGAACAGCTAGAAAAATGGGGCAAACATAGTAACAAACGCAGACAGAGTAGTCTTCTAGCATTTGATAGACAATGAAAATCATGATGCTCTGTTCTCACTTATAAGTGGGAGCTGAACGATGAGAAGACACGGACACATGGTGGGGGAAAAACACACACTGCGGCCAGTCGGGTGGGGTTGGGGGAAGGAGAGTGTCAGGAAGAACAGCTAATAAATGCTGGGCTTAATACCTAGGTGACGGGTTGACCTGTGCAGCAAATCACCATGGCACACGTTTATCTATGTAACAAACCTGCACATCCTGCACATGTACCCCGGAACTGCACGCGCACCGGGCGCGGCCGTACCGCCTGCAATCCCGCCACTTTGTAGAGGCCTGGCGACGGCTGACTGCGGGCCGCAGACCGGCATCTATCCCGGCCAACACGGTGAAACCTCCCCGCTCTCTACTAAAATACAAAAACTAGCCGGGCGCAGGTGGCGGTCAGTCCCAGCTACTCGGGAGGCTGAGGCAGGAGACACGGAGTGGAACTCCGAGGCTGAGTTGCAGCAGCCGATCGCCACCGTACTCCAGCCTGGGCGACAGAGCCAGACCTGGCCTCAAAAAAAAAAAAAAAAAAAAAAAAAATTCGTGGAAAAAAATCATGATGCTCAGGAGAACCATTAGGAGAATTTACATCTATATATGACATTTGTATTTCCATATATTAATACTTTTTTTTTTTTTTGAGGTGGAATCTCGCTCTGTCGCCCAGGCTGGAGTGCAGTGGCATGATCTTGGCTCACTGCAACCTCCACCCCCCAGGTTCAAGAGATTCTCCTGCCTCAGCCTCCCCAGTAGCTGGGACCACAGGAGCATGATACCACGCCCAGCTAATTTTTATATTTTCAGTAGAGACGGGGTTTTACTATGTTGGCCAGGATGGTCTCAATCTCTTGACCTTGGGATCCCCCTGCCTCAGCCTCCCAAAGTGCTGGGATTACAGGCATGAGCCACTGTGCCTGGCCACTGATACTTTTATAATGCCGTTATACTCATAGACTTCATTCTTTTAAAATCACTTTACAAATACGATTTTCTCAAAGGTAGATGCAAAATCTTATTTGCCAATTTTAAGAAAAATTGCTCTCTTCTCTACTACAGAAAATGATTTATGAACAATTATTTGATATATTTTTTAAAAGATAGGACGGACTGGATGCAGTGGCTCACGCCTGTAATCCCAACATTTTGGGAGGCCAAGGTGTGTGGATTGCTTGAGCCCAGGAATTTGAAACTGACCTGGGTAATATAGTGAGATCCTGTCTCTACTAAAAATAAAAAGAATATGCTGGGCATGGTAGTTCATGCCTGTGGTCCCAGCTACTTGAGAGGCTGAGGCAGGAGGATTGCTTGAGTCTGGGAGGTTAAGGCTGCAGTGCACTGTGATTGTGTCACTGCACTCTAGCCTGAGTGACAGAGCAAGACCGTCTCAAAAGCAAACAAATAAATGCTAAGATAATTTAAATCTCATAAATAATTGACCAATAATTTATTTTATTTTCATCTCTTTATGAGTAAAAAACAGTAATGCTTTATTTCCTACTCAATTCCTTCTCTGACGATCATGTGTTTTAGAAACTATTCAAGTGTATCTGCTAAATTTTAAGTAAAGAATTGAGTATAAGTAATTGTCTATAGCACAATTTTGCTTAATATGTTTTGTATACTGTTGTAACAGCTCTCAGACAGGTGAAATATATAACTTTTATGTAGTTGCTAATGCTTGAGGTGTTTTTCAAAGATTCACAGAAAGTTTACCCGATGTTTTTCTTCAACTGCCGTTCGTTATAAAAAGTCCCCCAGTGGTTCAATTTTAAGTTTCCATTAGGAACTCGTTAATTTTTTATTCTTAGTTATTCTTACTACTCAATCTTTTATTTTCAAAAATTCTCATCTATGATTTTATAGGGACGTTTACAGTTAATTTCTGGAGATATTATAATTTATCTTTTATAAGTTGTTTCAATTTGGGATGACCTTGTCCATTTCCTCTTCCCCTGACTTCACCTTTTTGTGTTGTCATCAATATGTCTAACAAGTCCTTTGCCTATTTTCCTATGTGCCCTTGAGATTCTTTCCTAAGCTTTTAAGGGATCAACTCATTATAAACCTCAGTCTGTTTGCTTTTGCATATGCAATTTTCATCTTTCCCCAGATAGCAAGGGCACTCCATTTTGATTTTGTTCCTGTATCACAGCAGCAAGCGGAGAAGGATGGGAAAAGGGTTAAAACATTTATGTAGCTTGTGTTCCTAAAAATAGCTATCATCTGAAATGGAAAAACTCTTCATGTGCGCTCCTTCCCCAGCTTTTAACTGCCTGATAATGTGAGTCAGGTGCAGACACTGCAGCACTATTCTGAAAGACCCTCATTTAGTACCTAAGTGTGACAGACTATAGTGGCTTGTTAGATCATAAAGTATGAAAGCTCAGGATCTTCCCTGTCCCCTAACCCAGCACCACTTTTCCTTGACCATCTTGGTGTGTCCGAAAAGCACCTTCAGAGTCATGGTGACAAGGACGGGGGAAATTGGCTGAGATGGAGCGCTCTAGGTAGAAGAGATAGAAGGGTCAGAAAGGTACATGAGGTAAGAGGTTGGCCACAGACTCTTCCTACTTCTTTGCCCTTGTCCTGCTCCAGGGCTCTTCACTTTCTTTTAGAACTTGAAAAAGTCGACTAATATTTTACACAAATGAAAAAATGTGTAATATATATATGTATATGGTTAATGATGCAAAATAAGAAAATGAACATTTATAAACCCACAACCCAAATTAACAACTAGAATATTATTAATGACATGGCAGATTTCCAGCCAACATGGAGTAGCAGAGACTGGACTTATCCTCTCACCTGAAACAAAATTAAACTAAACAAAAGAACAAAATACATGAAACAATGTTTTTTTGAAACTGTGGACATCAGGCAACAAAAGACAGTCATCTCTGAGAGACAGGGAAGAAAAAAGAGGAACCCTGCAATTGCCTCACCTACTGCATTGAGAGGGTCTCCAGGCTGTGGTACAGGGAGGGGAACTCGGCAGATCCCAGTGGAGTCCCAGAATTGAGGAGACAGAGCTGAGTCTGGAGAGACCAAGGTGGCTAGAGAGCTCGTGGACCAAAGAAATGGAAATGAAAAAGCTGCACACAGAGAGAATTCCAGAGATCTGCTGAGGTCCCCACCAAGTATTCAGCAGAGTAGTAATCAGTGTGTTGATCTAGAAGGAAGAGGCTGAAGCACAAGATATACTTTAAAGAGTTTACTTGAGCCAAAGTGAAGACAGTTGCCCAGAACACACTTCCAAGTTAACTCAGGGAGTACTCAGTCAGCCTTTGTTACAAGCAGGTTTTTAAAGGCAAAGATAAGAAGGAGTGGGTGGATACAAAGTTCTTTGATAGAAATTTTCATTGGCTTACAGAGATGACATTGATTAGTTATTGGCTATACATTGTTGAACTGTAGGGTATGAGTTATGGTGTCCAGCATATGGCATTTTATGACTGCTTGGCATCAGTTAGTCTGGAGCCCATATAGCAAGTGGCTTTATGAGATAATTATTTAGCTCAAGGGGGAGTGATGTGACCGCAGTTTCATTCCAATGCCTCTCTGAGCCTGATAATTTAAAGGGGCTCACGTTCCTCAGATAAAAGGTTTCTTCTTCTTCTTTCTTTTTTTTTTTTTTTTATTTCACAGGTGCATGTATGTGAAAAAACTACCCCAGGAAAGAACCACTTGAAAGCATTAGCTAGAACAGTACCCTACACTCACACAGGGCTGCTGGAAATAGGGCCAGTTCCCAAAAAAGGAGAGCACAATTCACAAGACATGTGATAGAGAACCCAGAAGGGACTTACCTCAGTAAAGACATGGAAAATAGAAAAAGACTAAAATCCAACTTCTAGAGATGAAAACCAGTATGCTGGATGGGATTAAGAGCACATTAGATCACAGAAAAGAAGATGAATGAATGCAAAGACAGAGCAATAAAAACAATCCAAAATGAAACAGAGGGTTAAAAAGAAAATGAGAAGAGCATCAGTGAGGTGTGGGACAACTTCAAGTGGCCTAATACATGTGTAATTGTGAAAGGAGGGGCCAGCTGGGCTTCCTGGGTCAAATAGGGGCTCAGAAAGCTGTAAAACTCACCCATTTCCTGCATCAGAACTTACTTTGGTCCTGAATGAATAATATTAAAGATATACGCTTAAAATATTCCTAACACCAGGATTTGTGCATGTGTTTTCTTCCCCAAAAAAGCTATAAACAGCAAAAATTTTGCTATAAGCTTCCCCGTGTCCTCTCTGCCTCTCTCCCTTCCCCCTCCCCCAAAACTAAAAGGAATATTTAATGCCCATTTTTCTATGACCAGCGAACCCTATCTATACTCCCAATTCCAATTCCTCGTAAACATACTTTATAAAGTCCTGTAAGATCCTGTTTCCTTTGCCATGCCGCTGCAAGGTCATAAAATAAATAAAACCTAAGTTACAATTCTGGTTTTCCTCAAAATCTAAGACATGTCACAAAATAATTTACTGCCTTTGTTTCTCGCTCTGGTAACATCTTCCCTCTACACGTATTTCCCGCCTTAAAGAGTTTAAAAAGCAACTGCGTAATCGAACTCTGACTACCTGCTCGAAATCCCTTCCACGCTGTAAAAGTTTTGTACTGTCACTCTGCTCAATAAAGCCTACAGCTTTCCTTCTCTTGGTCCGTGTCTCCATCGCCACGGGTAGCCGCCACACCAATTCTTTGGCGTGGCTAAGGCAAAAAACCTTTAGCTTTACAATTGGAGTCCTTGAAAAAAGAGGAAGGTGGATATGTCAAAAGTGTTTGAACCAGAGCAACTCCACCTTGAATAGGGGCTGGGTGAAATAAGGCTGAAACCTATCGGGCCGCATTCCCAGGAGGTTAAGGCATTCTTAGTCACAGGATGAGATAGGAGGTCAGCACAAGGAACAGGTCACAGAGACCTTGCTGATAAAAGGATATGGTAAAGAAGTTGGCCAAAACCCATTAAAACCAAGATGGTGATGAAAGTGACCTTTGATCGTCCTTACTGCTCATTTTATGCTAATTATAACTATTAGCATGTTAAAAGACACTCCCACCAGCACCATGACAGTTTACAAGTTCCATGGCAACATCAGGAAATTACACTATATGGTCTAAAAAGGGGAGGAACTGTCAGTTCCTGGAATTGCCAACCCTTTCCTGGAAAGGAATAATAATCCACCCCTTGTTTAGCATATAATCAAGAAATAACCACAAAAATAGCCAACCAGTAACCCTTGGGGCTGCTCTGCCTATGGAGTAGTCATTCTTTATTTCTTTACTTTCTTAAATAAACTTGCTTTCACTTTACTCTATGGACTCACTCCAAATTCTTCCTTGCATGAGATCCAAGAACCCTCTCATGGAGTCTGGATTGGGACCCCTTTCTGGTAACAGATAGAAAAAATATTTGAACAAAGAATGACCAAAAAATTTTCAAACTTGATGAAAACTTATAGGAAACAGGAATGTGCCACCCTAAAATATGACTTTTTGGCATAAGGATTATTTTGAGCTGATTATTTTGAGAAACAGTAGACACAGGAGAATTCTAAAAACACAGAAGTTACCTTTCTGTAAGAGAAATTTACATTTTTAAAAGAAATCTCCATTTGTTAGGCTATCTCCCTCTCTGTGCTGGGAAAAGAAGGAGGACTAAATCACAAAAGGCTCTTATCCATGGAGAAGCACCAATTTAAATCTGCATAATAAACCTTACTCTTGTTTGATTTTCCTGAACACTTTCCCATAGCTTGCTTTCCCAACACCTTTCTTTCTTTTAGTTGAAGATGCTACATAAGCCAAAATTCTAGGCCACCTCTTTGGGAGCTACTCATTTTTCCCTAATTATCTGTTTTTCTCTTGTTGATCTGTCTTTTGTTATAGAAGTCCCAGCTGAGAACTCAGAAGGGTAGAAGAAAAATTATTTTTTCTCCCCTACATCATAAATTTATAAATCCAAGACTCTCAATGAACCCCAAGCACAAAAACAAATAAAAACACCCCCCAAACAACAAAAACCATGAAGAAAACAGCATAAGGATTTAATAATCAAATTACTGAAAATTAATGATGAAGAGAAAATTTCAAAAGTGATCAGAGATGAAAAGACATGCTACACACAGAGGAACAAAGGAAACAGATTTCTTGTTGGAAATAATGCAAGTAAGAAGACAATGTAGCAACAACATCTTTAAAAGGTACTGAAAGAAAAAGAAGGTGTTATAAATGTATAAATTTTTAATTTTATAAGATAATGCCATGTTAATTTCTATATGACTATACTACTTTGCCCTGCCATTAATAGGATATAAGGATTTCTATGCCACTAAATCCCTTGTCAACACTTAGTATTTGTCAACAAAAAAGTCAAACTCTGTAAAATATTTGAAGAGATTTATCTTGAGCCAAATATGAGTGACCAATGGCCTGTGACACAGCCCTCAGGAGATCCTGAGTACATGTACTCAAGGTGGTCAGGATGCAGCTTGGTTTTATACATTTTACAGAGACATAAGGCATCAGTCAATACATGTAAAATGTACATTGGTTCAGTTTGGAAAGGCAGGACAACTGGAAGTAGCAGGCAAGGGTGGGGTGGCTTCCAAGTCATAGGTAGATTCAAAGATTTTCTGATGGGCAATTTGTTATTATCAATAGAAAGGAATGTCTGGCTTGTGATAAGGGGTTGTGGAGACCAAGGTTTTATCATTCAGATGAAGCCTCCAGGTATCCAGGCAGCAGACTTCAGAGAGAACAGATTATAAATTTTTTAAATCAGATTTAAAGAATCTGTTCTATCAGTAATTCCAAAAGGGAGGAGGGTATGATGAGGCATGTTCAGCTCCCTCTTCCCATCATGGCCTGAACTAGCTTTTCAGGTTAACTTTGGAATGCCCTTGGCCAAGAGGAGGGGTCCATTCAGATGCTTGGGGGACCTTAAAATTTTATTTTTGGTTTATATGTTGTAAGAAGACGTCTTAGTCCCCATCTCCATTTTTGTAGTTATAAAATAGTACTCTATGGTAGTCTTAATTTAGATTTGCCTGATTACTAATGAGGTTGAGTCCTTTTTCATATGTTACCATTTATGTAGTTTCTTCCATGAAATATCTGTTTGTGGCTTTTATTTTGTTCATTGTGTGCACTTTTGTCTATTTCTTATTGGTTTATAAATGTTTAAAAATTTAGCCTGATACAAACCCTCATGGCTTACTTCTGTTGAAATTATTTTTTTCCTGATTGGCAGCTCATCTCCTGACTTTCTTTATATTGTCTTTTCATGTACAAAAGTTCTTAATTTTGATGTGGTTTACTCTGTCAGTATTTTATTTTACTATTAATATTTTTGTCTTGCTTGTGAAATCTTTGCCGATTCCAAAGTATTTTCTTCTAGAAGTATTAAAGTTTTGCCTTTTACATTTAAGCCTTAAATCCATGTCTGTAGGTGATGTGAGGCAAGTATCTAATTTCTTTTTTTTCCCCATATGTATAACCAGTTGTCTCAGTACCATTTAAAAAACCTAATCATCCTCTTTTTGATATGAACTGACAATTCTGTCACAAAGTTTCATATATATGTGTTTCTCTTTCTAGAGCTTAGGCTATTTCACCAGCAATTTGTTTATCTTTGTCTCAATACCACATTGTCTTAATACTATAGCTTTATAATACATCCTTATATATGGTAGTGCACATCTCCTTATTCATCTCAGGATTTTCATAGTTATTCTTGGATTTTTGCTCATTAATGTACACATTGAATCCAGTTGTCAGATTTCTTAGTATTTGTTGGGATTTAGATCAGATTTACATTGAATATGTTTATTTTTGACATAATGGAAATGCAGCTGACTTAGGGAGCATTGATTTTTATATCCAGATACTTAAGTAGCTATTTAGTAAGGTAGCTATTTGCATGAAAATCTTACACTTTGGGGGATCAGGAGGAGCATGTGCAGTGCTTCTATTCCTTGAAAAAAAATTTTTTTGAGATAGGGTCTTGCTTTGTCTCTCAGGCTGGAGTGCAGTGGCATGATCATGGCTCACTGCAGCCTTGACCTCCCATGCTCAAGTGATCGTCCCACCTTAGCCTCCTGAGTGGCTGGAGCTACATGCATGCAAGACCACGCTCGGGTAATTTTTATATTTTTTGTAGAGTCAAGGTCTTCTTATATTGCCCAGGCTGACATTGAACCCTTGGGCTCAAATGATCCTCTTGCCTTGGCCTCCCAAAGTGCTGGGATTACAGGTATGAGCCACCAAGCCTGGCCTGAAAGGTTTTGCACAATGATTTTGTTTCTTAGGGTTTTATCCGGTCTGTAAGGGTAAGACTGATCCTTACTCATAGTCTTGTTCTTTGTTACCACAACTTAGTTTCTCTTCCTCCAGTCACCTCTAGGCTGATTCTTAGCAGGAAGTGAAAACAAGACTTATTGGAAAGACAGAGTAACAAAGAGAAAGAGAGAAACAGAGAGAGAATGTGTGTGTGTGTGTGTGTGTGTGTGTTTTCCATCCATCTCAACAAGCCTGGAACACTCCAACATTTCAACATTTTATTTAGATGATAACATCTTACCGTTGTCTCAATTTTGTACATCAGATAAAGCTACAAGAGGTCAAGTTACTTCCTCAGGGTCAAAAAATTAGTAAATGGTACAGTGAGACACAAACTAGCTCCATGTCTAGTTCTGTGCAGTGGTGATATAAGAATTATAAGGTTTAACAGAAACAGAATTATTGCTAATTGTCGCTGAGTATGCTTCCCTCTACACTGTAACCCAGCAATCTTCTCTCAGGCAATTAGCAGCTTTATCATGTGAAAGAGGAAGAGGCTAAAATTCAGTCAAAATCAGGTCCTCTTTGCAGAAAAGTAGTCCTGTGCAGTAGGGATGTAGAAAGAGAGTCAAGAAATAAAGCACTGTTGACTGGGCGCAGTGGTTCACGCCTATAATCCCAGCACTTTGGGAGGCCGAGGCGGGTGGATCAGGAGGTCAGAAGTTCAAGACCAGCCAATATGGAGAAACCCCGTCTCTACTAAAAAAAAAATACAAAAATTAGCCAGGCGTGGTGGTGTGTGCCTGTAGTCCTAGCTACTCGGTAGGCTGAGGCAGAAGAATTGCTTGAACCCGGGAGGCAGCGGTTGCAGTGAGCTGAGATTGTGCCACTGCACTCTAGCCTGGGCAACAGAGCGAGACTCTGTCTCACATATGCACGAAAAGAAATAAAGCATTGCTGGGCCTGGTGGCTCATGCCTATGATCCCAGCTACTTGGGAGGCTGAGGCAGGAGGACCACTTGTGCCCAGGAGTTTGAGGCTATAGTGAGCCATGATTGCACCACTGCATTCCAGCCTGGGTGACAGAGTGAGACTCTGTCTCTAAATAAATAAGTAAATAAATAAATAAAAATAAAGCATTATATCCTCACAGTGGCTTAGCATTTGGTAGGAGTAGCAGATGTTGTACGTCTTCTGACTTTTCAGAGGGTGAGTACAGGCTTCTTGTAGTCAAAAGGGACAAGGGGAGACCATTCTCCTTACAACTATAATTTATAATACTAGGGTAGAACTCAATCAAGACCCTGTTCAAGATACTGTTAGCATTCCAGACTGGATCCTCTGGCCTCCCTTCTTCTCACCTGACTCTATGAAGATGTTGTAATATAGGGTTAAGGCACAGTTTGTGTCAAGGTTTTCTTTTGAACATTATCCTAGAAAAAAGGGGGATAGCGATGTTTGTGCCCACTGCTGAGTCACAGAGGCTTGAATCGAATCCCTTAGCAGCAGCCTAAGTAAACGATGGCAAATGCTACCCCAGGAAGGATTGAGGTGCTTTCTAAGTTACAACTAGATTCTTGCCCATTCTACTACTCCTAGATCCAAGTCTTGGCTCTTTCACTTTAGAGACATCCTGTTTCCTACATGGCAGTCTTCAGTGCTGTCTCTGCAGTTTCGGGAACTATGACCTTTGATGCTGCTGGGGCTCAGCAAACAATATCCCAAAATGTGGCACTTTGACATGCTGAACTAAAGAAGCAGCCTCAAAGTATCTCTCTCTGACCTCTCCCCACCCTTACCCACACCTCACCCCATCCTCTTACTTTCCTGAAGCACCAGCAGGGACTCTCTATGGAACTTCCTTAACTGACTAAGAAAGATTCTTTCCAAAAGAATTGCTGGGCACGGTGGCTAATGCCTGTAATCCTAGCACTTTGGGAGGCTGAGGCAGGAGGATTACTTGAGACCAGGAGTTCGAGACCAGGCTGGCCAACATGGTGAAATCTCATCTCTATTAGAAATACAAAAAATTAGCTGATTGTGGTGGCATGCATCTGTACTCCCAGCTACTCAGGAGGCTGAGGCAGGAGAATTGCTTAAACATGGGAGGTGGAGGTTGCAGTGAGCTGAGATTATGCCACTGCACTCCAGCCTGGGTGACAGAGCAAGACTCCATCTCAAAAAATAAAATAAAATAAAATAAAAATGAAATGAAATGAAATGAAATAAAATAAAAATGCAATTGTCTTAAAACTCTCTCCCTGGGAATCTCATCAAATAACCACAAAAGATTAACTACAAAAGAAGAAACTAGGAATCCTTACCTTGCCCTGACAGACTTTTCATGTATTACTCTGAGTGCAGCTCAGAGAGAGTATCCGAGAGGCTTTATCTGCATAATAAAACAACCTTTGTTCACAGTAAAGTTCTGTCCTTCACCTTCCGGCCACTGACCCCAGAGCTCAGAGGAACTTTGTCCCAGACCACTATTCTTTGGGTTCATTCATTCCCCCTGAAAACTATTTACTGCTACACCTTTCATCTCCCCTTTCTCTGTGAGGAAGGGTATATAACCATTTAGACCTTGTTGGGTTGTTGGGTAATCATCCTCCTTTAATTCCCCTGAGCTATACATGTTAAATACATTTTGTATGGCTTTTTCTCCTATTAATTTGTCTATAGTCCATTTTCAAAAAACTTTCAGAGGGTAGAAGGGAAAGCTTTTTCTTGGTCCCTACAATGACAAATTAAACAGATGAGACTAGAAGTCTGGGAGTGCAAGGACTTCCTGGGATCATATCATTGTTTTCCCTGCTTTGATTAGGAATACTGTCTTACTAGTGCAGATGGATGGCAGTTGGTTCAGTTCAGAAAACTCACATACGGAAAGGCAATTTCCTGTGTGTCAGATTTGTGGGACCTTCACTTCCCCAAACCAGGGAGTTTAAGGGTGATTTCTCTTTCATTCACATATATAAGTCATACTGTCTAAAACATCTCCTTTCTCATTTTAGTGATTTCCAAGCTATCTCTTTAGTCAAATGGACTTATTTCTGTAAAATTACAAATAATTGCTGCTAGGATGAATCCTGACTGAAAGAGTAATCAGTAATTCTCTTCCTGTCCATCCCCCATCAGATTTAGATAAAAATTCAATGATGATTTTAAATCTCTGTGGGTTGGTTACAAAAAGTGGGAGAAGATGACAGAGAGATGATGGAAAGGGAATTTAGGTAATGTTGCTGTATTTACTCATGTGTTTCCTCATTCCCTTAGTCAACTCAGTTTCATAAATTACTTCAGGATCTTGTTCAGGAAGACCTTTTGATTTGTTTTCAGCCTACTCTAATTACTCCTTGTCTATGTTACTGTTCCTATTTGTACAGGGCTCAGACTACTTTATCACGTGTTCCTGCTTTTTCATTTCTTTCTTTGTTTTTTTTTTTTTTTTTTGAGATAGAGTCTTACTCTGTCACCCAGGCTGGAGTGCAGTGGTGTGATCTCAGTTCACGGCAACCTCCACCTCCCAGGTTCAGGGGATCCTCTTCCTCAGCCTCCCAACAAGCTGTGATTACAGGCCTGCGCCACCACACTGGGCTAATTTTCATATTTTTAATAGAGATGGGGTTTCATCACATTGACCAGGCTAGTCTCAAACTCCTGACCTCAAGTGATCCGTCTGCCTTGGCCTCTCAAAGTTCTGGATTACGGGTATGAGCCATCAAACCTGGCCCATGTGTTCTTTTTTACGGTCTATTCATTATATACATGATATATTTACTTCCCCAATTGTGGTGTAAGCATTTTTAGAGGATGTTTACACCACAATTGGAGAAGTAAATATATCACATTCCTATTCTATTTGTATATTGCCTTACAAAGACATTCAGATAATACATGCTTGATAATGAATACATAAACATATAACTGATTAGCATCTTCTCTTCCCTCAGTCTTTGTGTATCCTGAAGACAGCTTATATGCAAAATTAGAAGTATGGAAGTTACTAGAGTCTTTCCTGGCAGTTTCTGGATCTGTGTGTCTTGTACACAAACATTTGCTTAATGACTTTAATTTATGTTTGAAAATCTTACAACTAAGTGAAAATATGTGAAGTGAAGAAAAAGTTTTTGTTATTCTAAAGAGAAAAATTAACCCAAGATACCCAATAGATAGAAAACATATAGATTAAACAAACTAAATTTATGTAAATGATAAATAAAAATAAATACAGTTTTCACATATGAATTTTTACTGTATTCATCAAAGGAGGAAGAGAAGACTTGGTTGTAGGTGATGGTCAATGGAAGAGGACTGGGAAGGCATTATTCTTTCAGAGTCAGTGAAGATTCAGTGCCAGACCAGCATTCAATATCAAATTTTATGTGATTAATAATTTCCTTTACCTTAAGGCTTTGACCAAATAAAAGTTAAACACCAACAGGCTTTATAGAACATTGAAATGGTGAACATGTACAGCAGACTGAACAGTCATAGAAGATGCAACCCTCTCATTCACTTTGCTTGGCATGTATATGAAAAACAGTGTTTTGGGTTCATCTTAGTATGTCATTGATTTGTTTTGGCTGTGTCCTCACCCAAATCTCATCTTGAATTATAGCTTCCATAATCCCCACGTGTCATGGGGAGGGACCCAGTGGGAGGCAGTTGAATCATGGGGCCAGTTACCTTCATGCTGTTCTCATGACAGTGAGTTCTCACAAGATCTGATGGTATTATAAGGGACTTTCCCCCTACTTCGCTCTGTACTTCTTCTTGCTGCTGCCATGTGAAGAAGGATGTGTTTGCTTCCCATTCCACCATGACTGTAAGTTTCCTGGGGCATCCCCACCTATGCAGAACTGTGAGTCAATTAAACCTTTTTCCTTTATAAATTACCCAGTCTCAGGTATGTCTTTAATTTTTGAGGTTTAATTGAGTCATAGTGCCGCGGAGGTGGCGCAGTGGCCCGATCTCGGCTCACTGCAAGCTCCGCCTCCCGGGTTCCCGCCATTCTCCTGCCTCAGCCTCCCGAGTAGCTGGGACTACAGGCGCCGCCACCACGCCCGGCTAATTTTTTTTTGTATTTTTAGTAGAGACGGGGTTTCATTGTGTTAGCCAGGATGGTCTCGATCTCCTGACCTCGTGATCCGCCCGTCTCGGCCTCCCAAAGTGCTGGGATTACAGGCTTGAGCCACCGCGCCCGGCCTCAGGTATGTCTTTATTAGCAGTGTGAGAATGGACTAATACAGTAAATTGGCACTGGGTAGTGGGGCACTGCTGTAAACATATCTGAAAATGTAGAAGCAACTTTGGAACTGGGTAACAGGCAGAGGTTGAAAGAGTTTGGAGGGCTCAGAAAAAGACAGGAGGATGTGGGAACGTTTGGAACTTCCTAGAGACTTGTTGAATGGCTTTGACCAAAATGCTGATAGTGATATGGACAATAAAGTCCAGGCTGAGGTGGTCTCAGATGGAAATGGTAATTAGTTGGGAACTGGAGGAAAGGTCTCTTGTTATGCTTTAGCAAAGAGACTGGCAGCATTTTACCCCTGCTCTAGAGATCTGTGGAATTCTGAACTTGAGAGAGATGATTTAGGGTATCTGGTAGAAGACATTTCTAAGCAGCAAAGCATTCAAGAGGTGACAGAGCATAAAAGTTTGGAAAATTTGCAGCCTATGTGGTAGAAAAGAAAAACCCATTTTCTGGGGAGACATTCAAGCCGGCTGCAGAAATTTGCATAAGTAATGAGGAACCAAATGTTAATCGCCAAGACAATGGGAAAAAGGTCTTCAGGGCATGTCAGAGACTTCCCTGCTGTGCGCAGCCTAGGAACTTGGTGCCCTGTGTCCCAGCCACTCCAACCATGGCTACAAGGGACCAAGGTACAGCTTGAGTCA
The DNA here is from genome assembly GCF_008728515.1 of Papio anubis. NCBI lineage: Eukaryota > Metazoa > Chordata > Mammalia > Primates > Cercopithecidae > Papio > Papio anubis. The sequence continues at coordinate 120,240,715 of NC_044976.1, read as the reverse complement.
TGACTTCAGAAGGTGCAAGACCCAAGCCTTGGCAGCTTTCACATGGTGTTGGTCCTGCAGGTGTGCAGAGGACAAGAACTGAAGTTTGGGAACCTCCACCTAGATTTCAGAGGATGTGCGGAAATGCCTGGATGTCCAGGCAGAGGTGTGCTGCAAGGACAGAGCCCTCATGAAGAACCTCTGCTAGGGCAGTGCAGAAGGGATATGTGAGGTTGGAGCCCCCACACAGAGTCCCCACTGGGATACTTCCTAGTAAAACTATGAGAAGAGGGCCACCATCCTCTAGACCCCAAGATAGTAGAACCACTGACAGCTTGCACCATGCACCTGGAAAAGACTCAGACACTCATTGCCAGCTGTGAAAGCTGCCAGGAAGGGGCTGTACCTTGCAAAGTCACAGGGGCGGAGCTGCCCAACATCATGGGAGCCCACCTCTTGCATCAGTGTGATCTGGATTTGAGACATGGAGTCAAGAGATATTATTTTGGAGCTTAAAGATTTAATTACTGCCCTATTGCGTTTCGTACTTGCCTGGGGCCTGTAACTCCTTTGTTTTTGCCAATTTCTCCCATTTACAATGGCTTTATTTACCCAATGCCTGTACCCTCATTGTATCTAGGAAGTAACTAACTTGGGATTTTACAAGCTCATAGACAGAAGGGACTCACCTTTGGATGAGATTTTGGACTTGGACTTTTGAGTTAATGATGGAATGAGTTAAAATTTGGGGGGACTGTTGGGAAGGTATGACTGTGTTTTGAAATGTGAGGACATGAGATTTGGGAGGGGCTGGGGCAGAATGATATGGTTTTGCTGTATCCCCACCCAAATCATGCTTTGAATTGTAGTTCCCATAAACCCCACATAATGGGAGGGACCCAGTGGGAGGTAATTGAATCTTGGGGGTGGTTCCCCCATGCTGTTCTCGTGATAGTGAGTTCTCATGAGATCTGATGGTTTTATAAGGGGCTTTTCCCCGCTTTCGCTCTGTACTTCTCCTTGCTGCTGCCATATGAAGAGGGATGTGTTTGCATCTCCTTCTGTCATGATTGTAAGTTTCCTGAGGGCTCCCCAGCCATGCTGAACTGTGGGTTAATTAAGTCTCTTTTCTTTATAAATTACTTAGTCTCAGATATGTCTTTATTAGCAGTGTGAGAACAGACTAATGCAGTCATGCAATTCAAAGTTGTTTCACACAATATTCTCTGACTACATATGGTCATGTCAGGTAAATTGGTGAGTAGTACTGTGTGTCATTCAGGGTCTAAAAGGAAAATGGGCTGGGCATGGTGGCTCATGCCTATAATCTCAACACTTTGAGATGCCAAAATGGGAGGATCACTTGAATCTAGTAATTTAAGATTAGCCTGAGAAAAACAGTGAGACACTGTGTCTAAAAAAAATAAAAATCAGCTGGGCATGGTGGCACACTTACTTGAGCCCAGGAGTTTAAGGCTTCAGTGAGCTATGATTGCACCACTGCACTCGAGTCTGGGTGACAGAACAAGACCCTGTCTCAAAAAAATTAAAATAAATAAATAAAATTAAATTAAATTAACAGTATACCAGAGGGAATTTAATACAAGGAGTGAAACAGGTATTGGAGGTCTAAGAAGCCAAAATGGGGAACTGATGTGACACAGAGATAGTAAGTGTAGAAAGCAAAGCAGTGATCAACCCTAGGGTTGTAGAAACAAAGGTAAAAGTGTTGGGATGTTAGAACTCAGTAAGTTGGATGAAGGGTCACACATAACTGGGAGACTGGCTTCTGAGAAGGAGGTTGCTGGTGCCCCCAGAACTCAGAGGAAGTACCTAGTGTAGCGGGGACTCAGACCTCTGAATAAGAGGTATCCACTGGGTGATTGATGCTCATGCCTTTGAGAGGGGGCCACGAGACTGGCTCTGAGACTGTAAGAAAAGAAAAGAAATGAAACTGGAAACAACAACCACTTTCAGAGTAAAAAATTATGGCTGGGATGATGCTAATAGAAACAAGAAACAAAATAGGAAGCAGCAAGACCTATATCCCTCCTCCAGCCTTTCAGTCTCCTTTTAACACCCCTTATTGACAGAAACCAATAAATCCAGCAAGCCAAAAAAGATGTGGTTTGCAGAGTCCTCACCTTAGCATCAAAAAGCAGATTACAGAGGGTGGGCCCATCTTTGGCCACTTCCCTACACACTCATTCATACACATCCTTCTATATAATGTCTGCTTGAAACTATGACATCAAAATATAATTTCTTATAGCATGTTTATTTATTTTGGGGTGACAAATCATTACAATAAAAAAAGGAGTTGTCCAAAAAGTGACATAACTTTTTAATAGCCCTTATGGCAAAAAGTCATTAATTGAACAGTCATTACGTGAGGTTATCAGGAACTAAAAATCGACACTCATTATGGTCATAATGTAAAGAAACTTCACAGGAAATCATATCTATCCACCATTCATGAATAGAGGAAGTCTGAGACCTAACAACAGGAACTGGTCCAAAGGGGTAATCTGGAGCTGTATCTTTTTAAAGACGAAATACCTTCTCCAGGCTTAACAGAGCTTGAAGTGTGAGAACCAGGAAAAGAGGAGTCAATCTCTGGGACCTTAGCTAATATCTACTTTCATGGACACCCCTACAGTCTAACTTTCATTCATTCATTTAACTATTATATATTGAGTACATAAAATATTCTAGGCACTAGAGATACAGTGGTGAATGAGACTTAATCTGTGCTCTGATGGAACTGACTCTTTCTTTTTCCTTGCCCAGGTTGGAGTGCAGTGGTGCGATCTTGGCTTATTGCAACCTCTGCGTCCCGGGTTCAAGTGATTATTGTGTCTCAGTCTCCTCCGTAGCTGGGATCACAGGTGTGCATTACCATGCCCAGCTGATTTTTTTATTTCTAGTAGGGATGGGGTTTCACCATGTTGGCCAGGCTGGTCTCAAACTCCTGGCCTCAAGTGATCCATTCACCTGGGCCTTCCAAAGTGCTGGGATTATAGGCGTGAGCTACTGTGCCCAGACAGTATTAACTCTTTAGTGGGTGATTACAACAATTAACAGGTAAAAAGTAAATATATAAAGCTTAAATAAAGATATCAAGAAGTAGTAGGCACTACAAAAGAAAATAAACAGAAAAATGAACAGAGAATAGAAATGTAAACTAACCAGTGATAAGGGAGATGCAAGTCAAGACAATTAAACGTCTTTTTCACTTCCCAAATTGGGAAAAGTATAAATTATTGATAATAGCACCTTGTAAAGAATGAAATAAAATGGATATTTTCATACATTGTCAATAGGAGTAAACTGGCAAAGCATTTCAGGGGGATATTACTTAGTAGTATAGAAACAAATTTGAATTTTGCACATTAGGTTAATATATTAAGTTGAATCATATGAAATTGCCAATATTTGACAAATTTTGGCCTAAAAAATGAACTTGAAAATAGATCAAATGAAATTATCCACACTGAAACCCTAAAAGAAAAAAGAGTAAAATGTTTTCAAAATTTCAAGAACAGGGAAGAGGGAACTGAACTAAACCACAGTTTATTTTTCTTTCTGGTAGCTCCGAAATGAAAGCGGCTGTCTGTTATCTACTGGTTAGATAAAGTAAGAATTTCCCTTCTACATAGGTGTTGAGGGCCTGGGTCAGATAATTTCAGTTGCTCCTTTTATCTGGTTTTCTATCTCCTGAGAGAGCATCCTTCCTTTTCTGATTCTCAATCCATGTACATAACTAATCTGAGGGATCTTTACAAGCTTGTAAGTCATAGACTTGACTGTTTCTTTTCAATGTTCAAGTATTTTATTTTGTGTGATGTCTCTGGAGTTTTGTTTTGTTTTTTTTGAGACGGAGTCTCGCTCTGTCGCCCAGGCTGGAGTGCAGTGGTGTGATCTCGGCTCACTGCTAGCTCCGCCTCCCGGGTTCACGCCATTCTCCTGCCTCAGACTCCGAGTAGCTGGGACTACAGGCGGCCGCCACCTCGCCCGGCTAGTTTTTTGTATTTTTAGTAGAGTTAGGGTTTCACCATGTTAGCCAGGATGGTCTCGATCTCCTGACCTCGTGATCCACCCGCCTCGGCCTCCCAAAGTGCTGGGATTACAGGCTTGAGCCACCGCGGCCGGCCAGATATCTCTGGAGTTTACTTGCCACCTAAAAATGGAGAATGTGGTCCCAAGCCATCATTTCTGGATATCATTTGAAGCAGGAAATGTGACAACCATTCAAATAGGAAACAATGACAATGACCATTCCCAGAGTCAACATTAGATAATGCATGGACCTGTTGCATGGGCTTTGTGACGGTCAGGGGTGACAGAAATCAGGCTTCTTGGGTCCCCTCAGTTTAAGATGTCATTCCAGTTGGAAAGGATCCCCAAATCATTACACTGTAGAGTCACAACCACAAAGGCATCTCTTGGATAAAAAGTGGTGGAGAATTTCTCTACACTTCCGTAAAGTCCTGAGTAAGTCTCATCCTGTCCTTTTGAGTTTGAGTCACTTTGGCAGCAGAGTCACTTTCCTGTGCTCACTCAGATTCTTTTATTTAAATCCATATTCCTTTCACTTGAAGGTTCTTGATGGAAACGGAAGCCCTTTGTTTATTAATTCCATATGACCTGTTCTTTCATGGGTAGTTAAACATTTCAAGGACACTGAAAACTACCAGAATACCAAAGAGTGTGCTGTCAGTTGTAGAGGAAAGTAGGCTATACCATCTGATTCAGATAGTTAAAGTTGGCATTGACAGTTCTACGGTAACATTCTTGATTTCCATTTGTGAAAATGTTAGCCCAATTTCTGGCCAATATACACAAATGCATTTCTGTATTACACTATGAAGAAAAATAATAAATGTTTAATGTTATATGATGCGGCTTGATTCTCTTTTACAAAGTAAAATCTGAGCATGTATGAGATTACCGGCTGGGGGTTGTTAGATTTTGAGACTGGAGTTTTTGATCTTGTGGCCTAGAACCAATTGGTCACTGGATGACTTAAGATGGAAAAGAAAAATTCTGCATTGCTAATAAAATATGTATTTGTAGTGATCTGACAGTTTCACAGTGGGGGGACTGATTTGTGCTCCAGCTCATGGCCTCATCAACTTAGTTTCAGTCGGAGCCATAGCAGTAAAATATGACTTTATATTTTTTTAAGCATTTAGTATATTTTAAAAGTTGATCGGCCAGGCGCGGTGGCTCACGCCTATAATCTCAGCACTTTGGGAGGCCGAGGCGGGCGGATCACGAGGTCAGGAGATCAAGATCATCCTGGCTAACACAGTGAAACCCCGTCTCTACCAAAAATACAAAAAAATTATCCGGGCGTGGTGGCGGGCGCCTGTAGTCCCAGCTACTCGGGAGGCTGAGGCAGGAGAATGGCGTGAACCCGGGAGGAAGAGCTTGCAGTGAGCCGAGATTGTGCCACTGCGCTCCAGCCTGGGTGACAGAGCGAGACTCCATCTCACAAAAAAAAAAAAAAAAAAAAAGTTGATGATACATTTCTGGTAACAGTAACTAACCTATTTAGATAAAATATAGAAAACAAATATTCTTAAAAGCATCAAGATGATGATTAACACTGAAGAATTACGAGGCCTGAAGTAAAGGAAAAACTGGAACCCAGAGCCATAAGCAAGCAGATAAATCATTTTTTAGCTAAGGGCATTTCTTGACCTGCATATTAGGTTTTGACAGCCTTCTGTGACTAATGGGACAGACCAGAGTCTTCCCAAGTTGGGGAGTTTACCAGGAGAATAATCCTACAGTAAGGTAGGACCTTAAATTTCTATAATCTTGCGATGAAAATGAGCTATAAAAGAAACATCCCTTATGTTATGTAGTTTAAGTTCAGAGCATCTTTCACATCTTTTACTTGGTTAAAGGTGGTTCTGGGCTGGAAGTGCCCCCAGGTGCTGGGCAAGAAAGCTTTCGTCGTAGATCTTAAATTATTCCAAAAATATTTTTCCAAATACAAGATATGGCACATACTCAAAAATAATAATGAACACAAGGAAACTAAACCAGGTGTGAAAACCAGCAGACACATCACGCAGTTGAAATCAAGCCCCCAAATATTAGATATATTAGAAAGACTGCAAAACAATGATGCCTGCATTATTCATGAAACAAAAATTTGGAAGAATTCTGCCCACTGGGATGTTTTCTTAGCTTCAACTTAACATTCAGGCTCACAAGAATCTCAGAGGCCATACTTGGCACCAGTCTAATCAGAAAGACATAGGATAAGAACTATAGCTTGCTAGCAGGACTGCATCAGGCATGATATTTCTATAGGAGCAGTCCCTGCAGCAGCAGTCCACACAGGAACTAGGAGATAGTCTCTTGGCTCTCCACCCCTCACTCTCTACTTGGGGACAGCCAAGGTGCATGTGGCACCATCCTGGAGCCATTATCTCTTGTAAGAATTTAAAGGAGCAGTTTCCAATGCCCATGCCAGGTGTATGCAAGTTATAGGAGTCACTGCATTCAGAGAAGCTCGAAGCCTGGCTTCTTCCAGATACTTAGTTTTCCCAGTCCAAGCGTAGTCCATCATTTAGGAGTCTTTTTTATGATACGCAGTGTTTGCTTAGTAAAATAGTTGACATTTTCTCATTAGAAGGCTCTAGGTGGTCAGAGCTAGAAAGTTAATTAAAGGTCAAATTATCATGCAGAAGTAGAAAAGAGTTTTGTTAACAATTTACACACCAATTGGAAACAACAACAACAAAATGACAGAATAGATTTAGAGAGAGGCAAATGAAATTCAGAAAAAAAACCCAAAACATTAAGAGCTCAATGGAAGAGTTTAACAGGAGAGCAGTCATAGGTGAAAAGAGAACTAGTAAAGTGGGAGATGGGGAAGAAGAAAAAAATTCAGAATATATAACAAGGAGAAAAATAATATTTAATACACAAACACAAAAATATAACAAATAGTGTGAGGAAGTATTTTATTTTTAGTTAGAGGCTCAAAAGTAGAAGAGAGAGAAAATAGAGGCAATAATTGAATAGACAATATTTGAGAGTTTTCCAGACAAAATGAAACTCAAAATTCAACAGATTCTAGAAGGCCTAACAATCAAACAAGATAAATAAAGGGAACTCCATACCTAAAGACAGAATGGTAAAACTGCAGACAATAAAAAAAACAAGGCAAAAATAGTAAAGACAAAAAACAGGAAAGAAAGGAAGATTACGTTCAAATAAGCAGCAGCTAGACAATTGGCTGCCTTCTGAAAAGCAATAATCAAATGCAAATATCTTCAATATACTGAAAGAAAATAACTGCCTCCTGAATTACATACTTAGTAAAAATAATCTCTAATAATTAAAGCAAAACAAAGACACGTTCAAAGAAAAATAGCTGAAACAGTTTTTCACAAGCAGACCAACACAGAAGGAAATTCTAAATGATGTTTCTCAGGTAGAAGGACCATGATTACATATGGAAATTCAGAGACATGGCAGAAATAAAGAGCAAGATAGCAGCACGTATGTTGTAAATCTAAATTAACATTAACTACATAAAATATGTCTAGTCGTCTGGGGTTTAAAAATATTAATACTTAGACCTAATAAATGAGAACAGCATATATATAGAGTGAGATTAAATGGAATAAAAGTATTCCAACATCCATATATTGTCCAGGATGAGGATAAGGGTATCAACTATTACTATGCTTAATAAATTAAGGATTAGCTAGACATGGTGGCTCACACCTGTAATCCCAGCACTTTGGGAGGCCAAGCTGGGTGGATCATGAGGTCAAGAGATGGAGACCATCCTGGCCAACACAGTGAAACCCCATCTCTACTAAAAAAATACAAAAATTAGCTATGCCTGTAGTCCCAGCTACTCTGTAGGCTGAGGCAGGAGAATTGCTTGAACCCAAGAAGCAGAGGTTGCCGTGAGCCAAGATGGAGGTACTGCACTCCAGCCTGGAGACAGATTGAAGCTCTGTCTCCAAAAAAAAAAAAAAAAAAAAAAAAAAAATTAAGGATTAAGATTGTAATTTTTAAAGTAACTGCAAAAGAATAGAAGCAACTTAAATACAATTAAAAATATATAAGGAAAAAAGTAAAGCAAAGTATATAAAAAAGTAAAAAGATATACTGTTATAATAGTTAAAAATAACCAATCCAAAACAGACAAGAAAAGAAATAGAAACAGAATAAGGAGAATAGATAGAGAAAAAATAAAGATGGTAGATTTAAAATTAATATATGTCAACAATTACATTAAATGTAAGTGGACCAAATTATCCAGTAAAAAAAATCCTAAAATATTGCTAGACTGGATTTTAAAATTAACTATATGCTGTATTTAGGAGTTGTATCTAAACCAGAAAGTGAGAGAAACGTTGGAAATGAAAGGCGAGAAAAGGAGCTTGACTGAAAACATTAACAAAAAGCTGGCTACATTAATAGACTCTAAGGTAAAAAAACACGACATCAGAATATACCTCTTAGAGAGTATAGCCATTCCTTTCTAAATACTTTTTGTGCTGACTGGTTATTATAGGTAACAATATATGTTAATCTCTCTGCACCATTTTGTTTAGACAAAGAGCTTTGGTATTTTCTTCTTCACTCTCCAACTATAAAGCTATGATAAACTAATAAATCTTTAAATATTCCTTATCTTTAAAATTTTTGCATAACTGATTATTGTCATGTTATTTAGTGCAGTGATTTATTTTCATCCTTACTTCCTAATCTCCAAGCATTGCCAGGTACTTGAGCTTTTCCAATGTACATACATCAAAGCCAGCACAAGTCCAGAATCCACTGCCTCTGAGAGCTGATCCATGGCAATTCTTTTCCTAACATCCCCTTGGTCTCTAGGACTCTAATGACCAAAGGAAAGGGGATTGCTGTTGCTTGGCTACTATGTTGGTAGATATGATTTAAGGCTACAGTTATGTCCAGATTTACACTGTGGAAAGGTGACTCAGGATACAGTGTGGCAAATGTGTCGGAATAGACAAGACTGGCTGTAGAAAGGCCAGCTTTTGATCTGCTTATGTTAATGGAGGTGATGGATGGACCAGCGTAGTAGCAAAGTGGGAATGAGTCTGTAGAGAGTCCAATAAATTTAAATACTGTTATTCTTTGGAAATAAATTGTTGTGTTGGGAGACTGGGAGTGTTTAAAGAAGATATCAACATCTGATTTGAGCAGCAGGATGCATAGCAGTGAGGATAAGTGTCTAGGCAGGGGTAGAAGCAGTTTTTAGTGATCTGTTGAAACACCCAGGACAGTGCACTACTCTTTGGGAGATGCTGGCTTGGGGCTGATAACTGAGTTTTGAGGTAGAGGATAGTACATGATGCTGACAGGGAACTCACTGGTATGTTGAGTTTTAGCATCTGTGACTCTGAGATGCATATGAGGCCTCTTGTAAATTTTGGAGTTGAGAGTAGAAAGTACAGGTTTGTATTTTAGAAAGAGATTTGGGAATAAATGTAGCTCTGGTTGACATAGACAATATGTGAAGGTTTGTTGGCAAGAGCTAGTATGTGTCTTGGGTGTTGGGCAGAGAACAGATAGAGCCAAAGCTCTGCAAGGTCAATGTGAAGGGTGATTTCCTTGTTGGGTTCAAGTTTATGATTCAACCTGGACCTAGCTTGGCTTCTCAACTAGAGAAGAAGCATGATTCCATGTCACACACAACTCTTGTCTTTGAAAAAGTCATAATGACTCCTAGACCCAACATGTGGGGCAAACTCTCCAGATTTTTCTCTTCAGTTTAATCTTTCTAGGGAAAATTGGGGAAAGAAATATCTCTACTATTTGAACTTCATCAAAAGATCAATATGTTAATATTTCAGCCATTAATATGTCTTTAAACCAGCTATTACACGAAAGTGTATTAACTGAGGAAACTGAATTCTCCCAAACAATGAAACATTGACTGCAAGCATTATTAATCTTTTTATATCATATATTCCTTCAAATATTTTATACATTTTAGAAAGCAAACAAATAATAGCATTATAATGATTACAAGACTGATCATTACTCTTTTACAACTGCAAAGAACTAACTCCATTAGCATTACCTTGATTCTGGCCTTTTATTTCCTCTTTCTTAATCTTCTTTTTTTGCCTATGATATTCTGGTATAACATATTTCCTCTTTCTTCTAATTCTAATTCTGATTCTGCTTCTTATTTCTTCCCTAGATTAAAATTTTACTTACCTATGCTACCAGTTAGTGCTCCCTTCTCAGAGTCACTGAAGCAACAGTTTGAGGTTGAGGTCCTAAATTGAAGATTTAGGATCAGAAACAAGGAACCTGGATGAATTTCTGATTCATTTTTATATAGGAGTCTGTTATGCAGTTGGAAAGGGCTTTTTTTGGAATTAGAGTTTGAGCAGACAAACTCTGTTTGTCTATTTTAATGTTTATAATTTTGTCTGGTAAAAGTCTTCTATAAAAACGTTGGTTCTGGATGTCTTTGTTAGCTTTTAGTCAATATTGTAAAAAGCTTCTTTTGGAACAATTTCTGTCTTTTTCAGTATTGTATTGCAATTGTTTTTCCAGGACCACACATAGGAGCTGGATTGGTGGTCCAGTGGTAGACTTTTCACCTCCTGCATAGGAGACCCTGGTTCAATTCCTGGCAATGCAACAAGTTTTGTTCTTCACTTCTCTATATTCTTTATACTTCTGCCCTACACAGGCTATCCCATGTTTAAGGGCCTTGGTTGTAGAGGCTTTTGACCGATGACAATGGTAACCCAAGTGATGGCCAATGCCTGAAGCATAAGATGTTCAGGAAATGAACTAATGATCTAGTGACCTTGCAATTAGAGTCAAAAGCCATTCCTGTAATCCCAGCATTTTGGGAGGTCAAGGCAGGTGGATCACCTGAAGTCAGGAGTTCAAGACCAGCCTGGCCAACATGATGAAACCCAGTCTCTACTAAAAATACAAAAATTTACCAGGCATGGTGGTGCACGCCTGGAACTACTTAGCATAGTTTATCTTTGACAGTGGCAAGTGTTTCTGGTAGTTCGATGCAGTTTTGAATATTGGTATGCAAAATTTTTGTTACTTTCATCTATTCTCTAGGTAGATCCCTGGAATCCCGAAGAACCATCACATCCCTGATTCGCATGCTAGACCTTGGGCTGACCGCTGGGTCATGCCTCACTATGGAGCAAGGATCAAGAAGTGAAGTCCCGGAAGGAGAGAAGCTGTGGGGAGGAGCAGTCACCTTGGTGGTGTCAGGTGTCAGCAGCCCAAGGAAAGGAGAGGCATGCGGGGAGGAATCCGTGTGGAGATGAGGGGAGTGGCGGAGTCATGGCGTTGGGCAGAGGTGGCAAGTGGACCCTCAGGCCTGTACCCTGGACGCCATGAACAGAATTAGTTAACGTTGTCACCTACCATGGCCTCCACGTGTTCCGTGAGCCCATTTGCTTTCCCAAAGGGATTCCTAGCAATGTGTGTCAACAGGTGTTGACCTTTTTTTTTTTTTTTTTTGAGATGGAGCAGTGCAACAGTGGCTTGTCTCAACTCACTTCAACTTCCACCTCTCAGGTTCAAATCCTTACTTGGCAATACTGTGTTGAAGCCATTGAAACTGTCCCTATAAACTTTATAAAATTAATCAGGGAAGAAGGGAAGTGGAGAAACAAAAATAAATAAGCTTGCTGCACATTTGCATTACTCTTGAGGGCAGCCTGCTCTTGGACCTGCTTCCTCACAGTTGTTTGGTGCTCGTGCTAGAATCAGGCAAGCCCTAGATTATAGTTCTCCTGAACTGTTCTATAGATAACAACCTGAACATTATGAAATGTTAAGTTTTCCGTTAGAGATATTCTTTCAGATCCTGTGTACCAGTGAAACTACTGATGTCAGCTGGTCTGAAGGACCCCACTGAGGAACTGACTCAGAATGCAGTTTCCACATCCTAATGATTTCATCCCCCTTCCCCTGACCAATCAACAACCTTAATATTCCAACCCCTCACCCTCCACAATCCCCTTAAAAGCCCTAATGCAGAAGTTCTTGAGGAGATGGATTTGAGGTCTACTTGTATCTTTCCCCTTGGCTGCCCTGTGATCATTAAATTCTTTGTTGCAAACTGCTCTCTCAGCGTATTGGTTTATTACCGCACAGTGGGCATATGAACCTACTGCTTTTATAACACCAGAGTTGTTTTCTACTTTGTTTTAACTATTTTGGGAATCTCTGTATTTGTTGAATAAAAATTGTAATGCGATATACAGTTTCTTGTTTTTGTTTTTTGTTTTCTGTTCTCTAAAGGGGAATCAGGCTTTCAGGCAAACGATCTAGGAGACTTGATTTACAAAAATGAAAATGACAGATTACTTACATGATGAAGCACATTGAAATGGCCCATCAAGTGGCAGCAAAAATTAAACCAGGATGATCAACTTCAAGACAATATCCTAGTAAAATTATTAGATTTTAAAGATAAAACATATTCAGGTCTCCAGGCATCACTGTGGAACAAATTACAAAAGCAACTGAATTAGATGGGCACTAACATACAAGGCAAGGTAACAGTGAAGCATCAATTTCAAAAAACATGTATATAGAAAGTGCAGTGTGGCTGGGCCGCCCCAGCCCCCAGCAATGGGGTAGGATGGCACTAAAGTGAATCCAGAATGAATTAACCAACTTGCAGAGGGATCCTCCTGCCCAGTGCTCCACGGGGCCTCTGGGTGATAATTAATGACAGTCCTTGCCAAGGAGGTGTTTTCTTCCTGACCATCCACTTTCCTATGGATTACCTGTTCAAGCCCCCAAAGGTTGCTTTCACAACCAAAATTTATCACCCCAATATCAATAGCAATGGCAGCATCTGCTTCGACATCCTATGGTCTCAGTGGTCTCTAGCATTGACTGTGTCAAAATTTCTCTTATCCATCTGCTCACTGCCCAGCGTCCCCAACCTCAATGACCCTCTAGTTCTAGAGATAGCCCATACCTACAAGGCCAACAGAGAGAAGTACAACAGACTAGCAAGACAGTGGACAGAAAAATATGCTATGTAAGTGTCTAGGTGGTTTTATGGAAGACATCATCCAAGAGAAGCTAGCAGACAGGTCTTCCCTTGAAATTCTGGGCTGTAGGCTGGGCCATTCAAAATGTTATCTGTTCTTCAAACAAATTGATATAGGAGTTAAAAAGAAATTATTTAGGCGCTAGGGTAAGGAAGTCCTCGGTAAGGTTTCCCTTTTAATGAAAAGCAGCCCCCAAATAATTTCTTTTCTAACAAAGAGCAGCCTGTAAAATCGAGCTGCAGACATAGATAAGCAAGCTGGAAGCTTGCACGGGTGAATACTGGCAGCTGTGCCAATAGGACAAGGCTACCTGGGGGCTAGGCATGTTCAACATGGTGACTCCATCTTCCCTTTTCCTTTGTAACCACGTGTACAGTAAGGAGCAAACAACGTGGCACAGGTCAAGTAGAAAACACATTTGCATAATAAGAAGATTAGGGCGGGGTGGCCAGCTTCTTCCAGCACTAAGTAAATGTCACATCTGGTCCAACCAATCTTTGGGTCCTGTGTAAATCAGACACTGCCTCCTCAAGCCAGCCTATAAAACCCTGTGCACTTCACCACAAAACCAGAAGTTCCAGTCTGGCAACCCTCTCTCTCAGGAGAGACAGCTATTTTCCTTTCTGTTTCTTTTGCCTATTAAACCTCCACTCCTAAACCCACTTCTTATGTGTCCACGTCCTCAATTCCCTTGGTGTGAGGCAATGAATCTTGGATATTTACCCCAGACAACGATGCCACTTCAAAATGTTGGTCACCCACTCTCTGCAGCTGCAGCATGTTGGTGCCATTCCAACAATTATGGCTTAGATTATGCCACATTTTTGATGCCAAATCAGCAGCCATAGTTGTTATGATCTGCAGCCTTCCTGGTTACACTGGAATCCCTCACTCTGCCCCAGTCTATCTGCTGGTCTTTTGGGGAGCTAGGCCCCGCACCTCTCTCCAACCCAGCCTCAAATGGTGCCACTGCTCACAAAAGTACACACCAGGTCTTCAGCCTGGCCCCTCATCACATACCCTTTGCCTTTTAGAATTCAGTGCCATCCTGGGTAACCAGGGCAAAGCAGGATTTCCTCACACCCTGTCTGCTGCACAACCACAGCCTGAGGAGGCTCAGCTCATGCTGGAGGGAGTTGGGAACAGTGTCACTGGAAGTAAAGGCCTTGCCCTGCAGCTTCCACCAGTCTTATTCTCCATTTGCCACATGCTGGCATTTCTCTCCTCAAACAAAGAAGCAGCAAGTGGAAAATGTTAAGATATAAAGCACATAACACCCCATAAGACATGACTATGTTTTTAGAAGCAAGAGGAAAATTATGAAACCTCTAGAGGTTTGGGTTATATTTTTCCATATGATGAGGATTTTCACCACCCCTGCTCCTCCCACTAGGAGCCTACACTAAGTTCAAGTGTGAACCATTCACAGACTAGAACACAAGGAGGGAGAGAGACTTCTTGGGGGGATCATGAGGTCAGGAGATCAAGACATCCTGGCTAACATGGTGAAACCCCATCTCTACTAAAAATACAAAAAATTAGCCAGGGGTGGTAGCGGGTACCTGTAGTCCCAGCTACTTGGGAGGCTGAAGCAGGAGAATGGCGTGGACCCAGGAGGCGGAGCTTGCAGTGAGCCGAGATCGTGCCACTGCACTCCAGCCTGGGTGACAGAGGGAGACTCCGTCTCAAAAAATGAAATAAAATAAAATAAAATGCAATTTACTCATTAAAAAGAAGAAAGTGTAAATTAAGGATATTATATCCAATGAAGCTCTCTTCAAGGTTCAAGGTACAAGGTACAAGGGAATAGCTTTGCTTAAACTTCTCATAGGCAAGGCTCAACCAAACTATGACTCAAACCTTGACCAAATGCCCTCCTGGGCCATGGTAAGATAGGTAGTCTTCTGAGGCGTTATCGTAAGACTCTTTCTTACTCATCTCTCATAGGGGCCTCCTTGTCTTGCAACAGGCTACCAGCAGGCAGTTTCTCACCTGTTTCTGGTAAGCCATGGAAATTTCCATCTTGCTCCAATTCCCTCAGTGGTACAACTACAGACTATAACTGCCTAGCTGCAATATAAAATTGGCCCCTTCTTGACAGAGCAACCCACCACTTGGGTTGTCATCTAGTAACCCAGTTTGGTGTCATGCTGTGGAATTATGGATGTGGGGAGCTGACAACATACTAATCTTTCTTATGCATAGATATCCCCTATTACTTATGCTCTGTGCATAAGTCCAAGTGTGAGCCATTCACAGATTTGATGCCCAACATGGGACCAGTAAGGTCACAATGCCTCCTAGGAGAAAAAACAGAAAGAACTGCATGGGGCCAGGTTAGCAGGCTTGAGAAGGGCCTCTAGGATTTGGTAGCAGATGTTCTCTCTCAAGTAGTAGGTATGAGAGGAGAGTAACAGTCCTCCTACTGTCCTATGTGTTAGTGAATATTTGGAGGCTGAGCATTGACAAGGAGGACTTGAAACCAGCCACCCAAATGGCATTTTTTGTTGTTTAAAATTCATTGAAACTGAATGGACAGGCTGGGCATGGTGGCTCATGTCTGTAATCCCAGCACTTTGGGAGGCTGAGGCAGGCGGATCACCTGAGGTCAGGAGTTCGAGACCAGCTTGGCCAACATGGTTAAACCTCGTCTCTACTAAAAATAGAAAAATTAGCCAGGCATGGTGGCAGGAGCTTGTAATCTCAGTTACTTGGGAGGCTGAGGCAGGAGAATCGCTTGAACCCAGAAAGTGGAGGTTGTAGTGAGCTGAGAACGCATTACTGCACTGCAGCCTGGGCAACTCCATCTCAGAAAAAAGAAAAAACAAACAAACAAACAAACAAACAAAAACCCAAAAAACTGAATGGACAGCCTCTTAAAACCATAAGCAATTGCAGAGTTGTGCTTCCTGTTGTGTGCCTGCTCTCTTTGTGCTCCTAATTCTTCTCTTCCCCTCTACCTGACTCAGGTACTTTAAGGACAGAAGTCTTTCCACTGCTTCTTGATGGCCGGTCACACCTCCCTGCACTCGTTGAACTCTCAGTCAAGGCGGTAAGATGTTCTCCTGGCAGGTGCTGTTGTAACTAAAGTGCATGTGTTAAACTTCTTGGTATGTGTTCCTGCAGAGTGTGAGTTCAACTGACAGAGTTTGGGTAAAACTTTCAGTAAAGGGGGAAAAAAAGTTAAAGTTATGAGTGAAGCCTCTGAGCCAATTCAATGTATAGTTGTGAAAATGTGTCCTTGAGATTGATGAGTTACATGCTTCTACAATGAATGGTCTTAAACTGTTAGAGGAGATTCTTCTGTTCAGAGTACCATCATGAGTAAAAAAAGGGCTAATGGGGCAAAAATCCCTTAATATTTGCCACCAATGAATGGGTCAGAATTTAGCCTGAGTGCCTGTAGCCTCTGATGTCTAAGTTTCACCGTATAAATAATGTCCTGTTGGTTGGCAAGTCAAAATTTTAAAACTCATCTTCTCTGACTGCAGTGTTATCACATCTCTGCTAGTAGGAGTGACTGATAAACCCCACCAAAATCAATAGCTTGCTTGCCAAGTAAAGGTTCTTGGGACTATGCCAGTGAATTCACAATGTTCAGTTCCTCTGGCAGCCGAAAGGAAGACAAAAAACTAAAAGCTACTGCCTCTCACAAAGTAAAAGACTCGATTTCTGATATAGAAGCCACGATTGCATGTCAGATTTGTAACGCCTGCCAAAGTTTGGCCTGTTTGTTTTGGAGAAAGTATTATTGCTTCACTGCTTTCTGGCTTCCATACTTTTTGATAAGAAACCTATGTTATGGTTAAAATTAGAAAATTACAGAAATAATACTCAATAATAACCTTCATTTCCTTTAACCTGAACTCTCCAAAATAAACAGTACTTATAATTTGTTGTATATAATTTCAAAAATGGTGGAATCAGAGTACTAACTGATAATGTCTGGCCAGAGGACCAAAAAATTGCCAAATCTCATTCTTCCAATAACCTAGGTTCTCTGGTGGATGTGGGGACTACTATAAAAGATATATACATAGATAAAACTGACAAGGTATAGATAATCACAATTTATGGCAGGGCTTGTGCCACAGTGGAAGGAATTCCAGTAAACCGTATCAGAGGATAAGGCTCAGTTCAAGGCCTTAGGGCTTTTTCTTCTGTCTAAGCATAAAGTAACCTTTATCAAACTTCTCCAAATGAATCTGATGACTGCAAGTTCTGAGAAGAGAGAACCAGAAAGAAGTCACATGGAGTGGGGATTCAAGGTTAGAAGCTCCCCTTAACACCAGCCAGGTTGCCAGTTTTGATGCTCTGGTAGAAAAGGGGCAGTAATAGCCACACCCCTTTGTACAATATACTAAGTCCCCAAATAGTAACAAATGAGCTCAGTACTTGTCCTGGTACATGAAGAATAAGAAGAGAAAACCTAACCTGAGTCTAGGTTTCCTCCTTGTTATTAAGGATTGGGGGAGAAAGAGAGCAGAGAATTTGCCTTTTTTACACAATTATTTCATTCCAATTTTCTGATGTCACTCCAAGTAATGCTAAGGGAGAAGTTTATTAGGCAAGTCCTTCAAAAGGCTATTTTCTTCCCATTTTCACTCCTTTCATGTATCATGCTGGGCCAGGAAATGGACAAGTTAGTTGGCCAATGAAATGCCATTTTAATATTACAGCATAGATATCTGAAGTATGTGACACCACACCGTAAATTCAGTTATCCTAGTGCTACACTATCTGAGAGGTTACCAACACCTTCCCATTATCTTTAATTTACCTTTTGAAATCACATATGGTTATATACATATATACACACACGTATACGTATACACATGTATACGTGTGTGTATGTATAGTAATATGTATTACTACATAGTTGAATGTAACTCTTCAGGAGTGTTATACAGTGGGCAACACATTGACAGCATAAGCCAACTAAATCAAATGTGAATAATGTAAGATGTGAAACATTATTTTATTATAATTTATTATTAAATTTTTCTGAGACAAAGATTTATAGGGAAATTGATGGTCCAATAAAGAGACTTTCCTCCACTAGTGTCTTTTTCAAAATAAAGTGGCCATCAAAATGAAAATTAAATTATGAAAATTTAAATCAAATTTAAATTTCATCAAAATAAAAATTAAATTATTAAATTATGAACACAAGCCCTCTCTGGTTTTGAAAAATCTGCTTTGGTTCCAACCAGCCTTAGGTCTTCAGGCACCCTTGCCTTTATTACTGGTTTATTACTGGTTTATTACCGGTTTATTACTTTATTACTTTATTATTTGCTCTGCCAGCACACCCAAAGATGGGTTTTGGGACCCTTCTGTGCACCAGGTGTCCCAAGGGCCTAAAGTCTCAAGCAAAACCATGAGACTATCCAAGGAACAGCACCACATTCACAAAATTTAGACCCAGGGAGAACACTGTGAGCAAAAAGTCCAGGCTTACATTTTTATTACATTTATTAAATTATTTTTCTATTGTGACGAATCTTACCTGGAAGAAAAGGATAGATGCCAAAACAGGAGAGAACAGAGAGACTATTGAATTCAAGTTTACTGAAATTCTGGGAAGTTCTTCCAGCTTTGCCGTCTCTTGCGGATTTATAGTTTAAGGGGAAACTATGAAGAAATCCTTTGATGATAAATATAGCTTAACATTATGTCTAAAGGATTAATACTTTCTAGCGTTGGTTTTAAATGCTGGGGAAAAGATACAGTGTCACACACTTTGGGGCATGTAATTGGTGCTTATACGTTGGTGGACTGTATACGTCGGAATCTTAAATTCACACTAAATTTCACCTAGCAGTTCCACTATTTGGAGTTTATCCTAGATAAATAGCTTAAATTTTAGGATCGAAATTAACTCCATTTCTCCAGCAGCCTTGGAATAATTGAGCCACAGCGGTGGTAGATGGCAAACACAGGAAAGAACAATACCACACAGTGAGGCCAAGACCCCGTCGTACCCTAATCTGGAATCAACTCGTCTAAGCGGTGAAAGCGCCCAACTTTAGACAATAGACTACCAGGAAACCACAACGCACATTTTTTTTTTCTTTTCTCCTTCAATTGTTCCAGCAGAAACTACGCTGACATTGACCTCTAGAAAGCTCCATCTACCCTTCCTGGCGCCACCTGCACATCCAAGGAATAGTCCCAAAAGGCCGTCCTCTCCCTGCTTTCTGCAAGTTGCGAGCCCACACGCGACGTGTCCAGCCAGTGGCGCTCCCGGAACACTTGCCAGGTGTACAAGTCCCGGAGCGAGTTGCAGCGTCCCGGCCGCACCTCACCACCGACCTAGAGATGCACCTTTGCTAGGCCGCAGCGCGTGGAGAGACGGTAGCGGGTTGTCGGGGCCGGAGCGCACCAGGTTCCCGGGAGGAGGCTGGAGCTGGGAGGCGCCCGGGGTGAGACCGTGGCATCCTCAATATCATAAAGGACTCAGACTCCTGCATTCCCGACATAATAAACGACTCAGACGGATGCGGAAACCGAGACGGCCTGGATGGAAAACACTTTCAAGGAAGACCCCAGAGCCCTGAACGGAATTCCGGATATTTTCTCTACAACTTACTACACCTGCCTTTTCCCACGTTAGTTAATGGCAACTCCACCCTCGACACGTTCAGGCCAAAAACTGGACGCAGGTCTTTCTCTCACGACCCACATCCGATTAGTTAGTAAATCATGTTTCTTTTTTTGGTTGATTTTTTCATCTTTCTTCCCTGCCTCCATTCTTTCCTCCCTTCCTTCCTTCTTTCCTTCCTTCTTCCTTTTTTCCTAAACAAGCTAACACAGGATCATGTTTCTTTTCTGGTTAATTGCGGATTTTGATCCCCACAGCTATTGTCTTTCTTGGTCTCTGAATTTTGGCAAACGACAAGCAAGGCACAGAGATCGCTTCAACTCGCTACCAGACATTAGGGTTTTAAGCGGCCATTGGACTGTGGCCCTGCAGGTCAAAATCGGCCTCTCTAGGCCTGTCTTCTCGGGGACCAGTGGCAGGACCCGGTCCTCTCCGCGCGGCTTCTCTCGCCGGGACCGCAACCCTGCACCTCTTTCCTGTAACCTGCAGCGAAGCTCGGCGGGGGACCGGGTATTCAATTGGCGAGGAGTTCTCCAGGCGCAGGTGCGGGTGTGCGGGGACGCGCGTGGTGAGTCTGCAGTTCCTGCCGGCTCCAGCAACGTCCCGGGTCAGTTCGAACTCCGAAGGCGCCAAGGCAGGAGGGACCGGTAGGCGAAGGGCAGCCGCACTCTTGCGCCCTGTTTCAGCCCTCTAGTCGCTGTTGAATGGAGTTTCCGTCTCTAGTCTCAGCCAAAGCAGGCAAGGCGGACAATCTCGGCTTGGCAATCAGTGAGTATACAGTCCCTTCTCCGCCCCGTCGGGCGCTTGAACTTGTGCCGTTGGATTGTTTCTCCCCAAGCTTTCTATGAATTCCAAGCATGTAACTGATAACTATTTAAAAACTGCCCTTACTTGAAGAAAGAATACTTTAAAGTCTTAGCAAAGGAAATGTTCTAGATGGGTTTTAAGTCGAGGACTTTCAAGGGTGGGAAGAAAACGAAAATCACTACATCAGGGAACACAAATACTGTTGAGAATGTCTCACACACACACCAACTACACACTTCAAGCAGGTAGGTTGTACACTTAGGTTGGGCCCATCCTATTTTAAGTGTATTGTTGGTGGACTTTAACCTGAGTCTAGGATGAATATTTTAATTTTGTTTTTAATTTAAATACACATTCCAAAGAATATACAGAAAGCATATAAAGCCCACCTTATACCATTTTAACAAAAACGGCAAAAGAGATAATATGTGAATGACAGCCTCATAAAATGGTCTTTAAGTACTGGTTGTTTCCACTAAAGTTTTTCTTCCTACACAGAACAGAAATTGCAAACCAAATGTTGTACTTCATGCTACTAAGTAACAGGAAAAAAAAAATTCTGTGGCAAAAAAAAAAAAAAAAAAAAAAAAAACACATTGAAAATGAACTTTTTTCCAAGGAAAACCTAAATTCATTGCTGAATGTTGCAGGTATCTAGATCACCTCTAGATCAGCTCTTAAGGCAACTGGAGATTTATTTTCTCCAGAGAGTGCAACAGAGGATCTTTGGCTAAGGGGTCAACCATTATTTATGAGAGATGTGTCCTCTAGTGAAATGAGGGAGATTAAGTGACAGCATGTCTTGATTTTCATGGTGGCACCACAGGATGTACACATTTCAGGTTTATTGAGTTGTCAAACCTGGAAGACTTACTATTAAGCTATTTATTACTATAAACAAAACAGTGTGAACATGGCAAAAGGATACACATATTGATAAATGAAACTGAAGTGAGACACCTAAAACAGATCCTTGTTATATGGCCAATTGATTTTTTTTTTTTCAAAAAAGGCACCAAAGCAGTACAATGGGGAAGAAGAGTCATTTCAGCAAATAGTGCTGGACCAACTAGATATCTCCTAGTGAGGAAAAAAATCTCAATCCCTACCTCACAACATACACAAAAGCTAATTTGAGTTTGATCACAGAACAAACCATGCAATCTATAAAGTTTTAGAAGAAAATGCATGAAAATGTTATTATGACTTGGCAGAAAGCAAGTATTTTCTAAATATTACACAGAGAAATAGGTAAAACAGAAAAATGATAAATTAGACTTTATCGATATGAAATGTCTTTTCATCCAAAGACACCATTAAGTAAATGAAAAAGCAAGCCATGGACTAGGAGAAAATATTCACAAAACGTATTTAACCAAGAACCTGTATCCAGAGTATATAATTAGCTCCTGCAATTCAGTATTAGAAATGGAAACACTCATCTTAAAAATGGGCAAAAGCTTAAACAGACATTTCAGACAGGAAAATATACTAGTGGCCAGTCAGTTCATAAAAGAGTACTCAATATCATTAGTTGTGAGAGAAATAAACTTAAACAAGATTGAGATACCACTCCACCATTTTAGCATGGCAAAATTATAAAGTCAGAAAACACCAAATCTTGGTGAAGATGTGGAAAACCTAGAACTCATATATTTTTAGAGGGAATGTAACATGTTATAATCACTTTGGTTTGACAGTCTCCTATAAATTTAAACATAAACATCTTTTTTTTTCCTAGCAATTCTTCATCTAGATATTCTTCCAAGAGACTTTAAAACACACACACACACACACACACACACACACAAATTATAACAGGAACGTTCATAGCAGCTTTATTCACAATACCCAAAACTACAAACAACCTAAGTGTCTATTATCAGGACACTGGTAAATAAACTGTGGTATACTCATTCAATGGAATACTGCTCAGCAATAAAAAGGAATGAACATCTGATATACTCAACAATGTGAATAAAACTCAGAGACATTATGCAGAAAGAAAGAACTGGACATAACAGTGGGCATTCTCCATGAGTCCATGTACAGGAATTCTTAGAAGCAAAACTAATTTAAGATGCAAAACATCAGCACAGTGGCTTTCAAAAATAATGCAGAGGAAAATGACAATGAGGAAGATCATTCTGCTTGATTATTAATTAATCGTCAACCATATCCAGACACAGCTAACAATGGCAAAAGGAAGTAGACTACTTTTTTCTTTTCTTTCTTTCTTTCTTTTTTTTTTTTTTTTGAGATGGAGTTTTGCTTTGTTGCCCAGGCTGGAGTGCAGTGGTGCAATCTCACTTCACTGCAACCTCCAACTCCTGGGTTCAAGCAGTTCTCCTGCCTCAGCTTCCTGAGTAGCTGAGATTACAGGTGCCTGCCACCATGCCCAGCTAATTTTGGTATTTTTAGTAGAGATGGGGTTTCACCATGTTGGCCAGGCTGATCTTGAACTCCTGACCTCAAGTGATCTGCCTGCCTTGGCCTCCCAAAGTGCTGGGATTATTATAGGCATGAGCCACCACACCTGGCCTAAGACTACTCTTATTAGCTCCATTTTATAGAAGAAAGAATGGAGGCACATAAAGTTTAAGTTATTTATCCAAGGCCACACAGGGGCAGAACTAGATTTACAAACCAGAATACAGGTGTGGTTTGAGCACAGATCAGACCCAGTCTTTCTTCTTCTTGTGCTCTAATATCTTGAGCGCAGATCAGACCAGGTCTTTCTTCTCCTCAGTTTTAGGTCTTTCTGGTTTTCTCACCTTGTAGGGGTGAGAAAAGGAGAGAGAAGAAGGGAGAAGGCAAGAGAGGGAGGGAGTGAGGGGTGGAAGCACAAGGATCTATAGCTGTCAAAGAGCACAGCAGGAAACTACTGTAAATGTTGTTACATCAAGGGTTATACAAGTTTCCGGGAGACTGAACTGTTGGTCTGCAAGTTGTGGATTTTATAGTGGTTAAGCATCGTGCTGAGATCAGAAAATGAAATTAAGAAGAATTATAGATTTAAAAATAAAAATAAAAACACACGTTTCTGGAAGAAAATGCAGGAAAATATATGCACAATTGTCGGGTAGGAAAGGTGTCTTAGAGGTCACAAAAAAATAAAATTGGATTTCATCAAAATTAAAAACTGCTACTCATCAAAAAATTACCACAAGAAAGAAGGCAAGCCTTCTTAAGACTGGGAGAAGATATTTGCAGTATGCTTATTTGAAAAATAACTCAGATATTGAATATTTAGAGAGAACTTTTAGACATTAATAATAAAAGCCAAGCTATTTAAAAATGAGCAAAATACATGAATAGGCTTTCTTCACACACACAAAATTTCTAAATGGCCAAAAGACATAAGGAAAAATGTTCAAAATCATTACTTATTAGGGAAACACAAATTAAAACTTCAGTGATGAGCTACCTTTATGCAATGCTATGGTCTGAATGTTTGTGTGTCTGCATCCCCCCACCAAATTTATTTGTTGAACTCCTAATCCCCAAGTTGGTGGTAATAGGAAGTTTAGGCCCTTGGAAGCTGATCAGATCATGAGGACTCTGCCTTCATGCATAGGATTAGTATCTTTATAAAAGAGGCTGGAGGGAGCTTGTTTGCCCTTCCACCGTGTGAGGACACATGGAGAAGGCACAGCCTATGAACCAGAGAGTGAGCCCTCATCAGACACAAAATCTGCTGGCACCTTGAACTTGGACTTCCCAGCCTCCAGAACTGTGAGAAATAAATTTCTCTTGTTTGTAAGCTACTCAGTTTAAGGTATTTTAACAGCTTGAATGGAAGAATCTTGAAAGACAAGAAGTACTGACAAGAATGTGGAGTAACTATAACTCTCGTTGCTGGTGAGAAGGTAAAATAGCACAACCACTTTGGACAACTGTTTGGCAGTTTATAATAAAGTTAAATTTAGACCTACTCCATGACCTAGCCACTCCACTTCAAAGTATAAACAAACTCAAGAAAAATGAGTGCACATGTCTACAAAAAGAATCGTACTAGAATATAGCAGCTTTGCTCATGAGAGCCAGAATTGGAAATAACCCAGTCAACCACACAGAATTAATTGTCATTAATAACACCAAAATAATATACTCAAAACATGGATGCATATCAAAAACATTATGCTGCATGAAATTAGAAGTCAGACACAAAAATGTATATTCATTTATGTGAATTTCAGAAACAGTCAACATTCATCTGTGAAGATAGAAATCAGAATGGTTTGCCTAAGTGAAAGGAAGGTAGGTGGGAATCTGCAGGAGGTTATTGACCTTTCTGGGCTGACGGAAATTTTCTATAACTTGATCTAGGTGATGGTTACATTTCTATGCCCTTAAGATTTGTGCATTTTACTCTTTGTGAATTATACTTCAATAATGTACTATTAGCTCCCCTCCCCCCACCAAAAAATGGGGTGGGGGAGGTGGAGGATGGCATCCAGTTTAGGTTCTATTACATTTATTGGGTTTTACATTATCAGATTTTATTGTAAAATACCCTGTTGAATGAGAACTCATACAAAGCTCATTGTCATTGCATCTAAAAAGGCCTTACTGACCTTTGAAATATCTCAGCCAGAAAAATGCTTATTACCACACCATTACATCAGTTGAAGCTACAGACAAGGCTCCTGGAGAGTCAGGGCTCTTTACCTTTTGAGATGGTTCCTGCACATGCTCAGACACACGGCCCCTTCTAACCTTCCCCAAAGACTCTGCCCTAGGTCAGTGCACTGTGGGGGTTTCCTTCTCTTGTCCTGACTGTATTGCAGGGAGACACAGCCCTACTCTCTGACCACAGCTACTGGGTGCAGTTGGTAAGGGGATTTAAAAAGTGAAACTGTAACACATACCAAATCTTGCCAAGAAGGAAGCCAGATGCTACTGCGGCTCCAATTCCAGCCAAGGTTGCTTCGGCCACAACGAAGAGTGCTAACTGTTATACTATCATGGTGCATCATAAACCTGGGGTTGCCAGTGGGCTGCTTTTAATATTTTTGATGCAAAAACATCCACAATATTTTCCTGTTTTGCTCTTGGATAGCTACAAGTTCTTGTGTTTTTTTTTCTCTTTCATGTCCTTTTTCTATTTCTTCCCATTCAAATACATGACAAAAACAATTCTTATCTCTCAGGATCCAGGCTTTGCCTCTGCACAAGTCTCCTGGGAGGTCTCATTGTCCCTGCTGTTTCCCTCTTCATGTCTCCTTTGGTCCCTGCCCCTTTCCTGATCTTGCCCACTGACCCCACAGACCCCTTAGATCTCAGATCTGTTGAGAGCCAGGAGCTGCAGCAGCGCAGATGGTGCACTCTAGGCCCCTTTGTGGCCTACCCCATGGGACATTGCACACTTGGAAATCTGTTGACCAGAATAAAGCCTTTAAAAAAAGAACTCCCCACTTTGAAAAAAACCTTTCATTTATTTTCCACTCTCAGAATTTTTCAAAGGACTAAAAGCTTAAAGATGACAAAGTGTGAAAATGAAGGCCAATCAAATGAAAAAAGCAATGGTTATTTATTCTGACACTAGGGCATCAGCCAGCGGCACTTGCATTTTGACGGAGCCTAGAAGGCAGGCAGAGGAGTGGGACAGCTTTAGAGCTGAGGAAAGGGAAGGCTTCAGGTGTGCCCTGATTGGAGGCTGTTGGTGTGGGGGAGGGGGGCTAACTAGAAGGGGGACATCCTGTGTGCTTGGTTATGGGTGCATATTTGGCTTTCCCTGGTTCGTCCTAAGTTGCAAGTGGGAAGATAAATTAGGGAAAGTGTCAGTTACTAACCAAGCTCTGGCCATTTGGAGCCGATTGTTATGGAAGTTATTGTTTGTTACTACAGATAACTGCTCCCCGTGAGTCTGACTTATATAATAGCAGGCTGGCTTCCCCGGTTGTTTGTAGATAAGGAAGTTGATTTCCTGTACAGGTGGCCCCTGGTAGTGGATCAGAGTTCTATTTTTACGTATAATCCGGCCACTGTCCGATTGTATATTCAGTCTCTCAAATGTATTATTAATTCAACTAGTCCTAATTGAGCGCCCTGGGCGTTTCAGCTTCCCTGGGGCCCAAGTCGCTCTAACAGGAGTCGCGGTCCCGGCGTCTCCGGAGGCGCTGGCTTCTGAGTTAGGTGAGGGGACAAGACGGGGCGCGGGGCGTTTCGGAATCACCCAACGCACAGGTTTCAAACTTGACAAACAAGTGGATTCGTCGCTCTGACTGCTCAGGCTTTCCGAGGCTTTGGAGATTACCCAGTCATTTTGCAAAAGGTGCATGGTGTTAGCTAGCGTTTAGTGACAGCTTACTCTCTTTTCGAATGAAAGCAAAAGCTTAGCTGTGTCTCTGTGGCGCAATCGGTTAGCGCGTTTGGCTGTTAACCAAAAGGTTGGTGGTTCGACCCCACCCAGAGGCGTCTGTACCCTTTTATAACTCCCAAGGTGGTCTGCTCCCTTGAAGACTACATACCTCACTTCCCCTCCTGTCATCTAGTGGCTGCTTCTCATCCTCCAAGAAGGTCTCTGCCTGGGAAGAAATGTAATTGGAGGGTACAGAAGTTCCTTGGACTAGGGAACAAGAGAAACTGTGTGTGATCTGTTCAGGGCTTCTGGGTGAAATCTTGTTTCTGTTTGTCTGTGCCCTTGGGCTGTTGACAAGCTATTTGTACCTCAATATTTTTTCAACTGCAATATGAGGATGGTAATAATACCTCATTTGCAGGATGTGCCTAGATTTAATAATTGCTCGATCAATAATGTTATCAGTAGAATCAAGATTATTATTGCCCTCTGCATTATTTTTGATGAAGGCATTTCTTCTTTTGTTTATTCCATCATCTAATCCTTTACATGTTGTTTTTGAAATTAATGATTTTCCTGTAATCTTATCTACTCAGGAGGCTGAGGCACAAGAATCACTTGAACCTGGGAAGCAGGGTTGCAGTGAGCCAAGATCATGCCACTGTACTCCAGCCTGGGCCACAGAGCGAGACTCCATCTCATACGCACAAACATACAAAATAAAATAAAAAATAAAAGGAGTGTTGCCCTCCTGACTTAACTAAGGGGAGGTACAACAGGTGACATGAGGGACATTGAGCAGTAGGGTATCTCCCCATCTCTTCAGCTAAACCTTCAAGATATTTTGTATAGCTATAATTTGTTTCTGTGGTGAGCAGGTCTGGAGAAGACCAGGCTAGAGTCACCTCTTTTTTTTTTTTTTTTTTTTGAGACGGAGTCTCGCTCTGTCGCCCAGGCTGGAGTGCAGTGGCCGGATCTCAGCTCATTCCAAGCTCCGCCTCCTGGATTTATGCCATTCTCCCGCTTCAGCCTCCCGAGTAACTGGGACTACAGGCGCCCGCTACCTCGCCCTGCTAATTTTTTGTATTTTTTAGTAGAGACGGGGTTTCACCGGGTTAGCCAGGATGGTGTCGATCCCTGACCTCGTGATTCACCCGTCTCGGCCTCCCAAAGTGCTGGGATTACAGGCTTGAGCCACCGCGCCCGTAATAGCTTTGTGCCAAGCAGCTTTCACAAGGGAAGAAAAACGTTATTGGTGTCTGATATTTATTACTCCACTCTTTCCTCTGTAAATGGCAAGGGTGAATTAGTATGCTATCTATATTAGTCAAGGTTCTCCAGAGAAGCAGAATCATCTATCTATTATCTATTTTTATTTATTTATTTTAAAGAATTCGCTCACATGATTGTGAAAGTTCGAGGCAGGGAGGCTGGAGACCCAGGGAAGAGTTGTTATGCAAGTCCTAAAATATTCTGTTGGTAGAATTTCCTCTTCTTCTAGGAAGGTCAATCTCATTCCATTCAGGCCTTCACCTGATTGGATGAGGTCCACCCACATGACATAGGACAACCTGCTCTACTCAAAGTCTACTAATGTAAATGTTACTCTCATCCAAAAGACCCTTTCTCAGAAACCTCTGAAATCATATTTGACCACATACCTGGGCACTGTGGTCTAGCCAAGTTAACCCATAAAATTAACCATCACACTGTTTCTATATTATTCCTTGACAGTTTTTCTTTTTTCCTGCTATTTCCACAAAGATTTGCCCACGTGAGACATATCATCACAGCTAATAGAATCCTGCACCTTACGGGCATTCCATGTAGACCTGTAATCTCAGAGTTATTGGCATATGTTCCCTCAGTTCATCTGTTGAATCTCATGAGCAGAAATTGAGCTATTTGACTTTTAGACACTAAATGTAATTCTTAGACAAGTATTTTTTCTCTCTCCCATTTGTACATTGTTGACTATTTTTTCCCATCAGTGATCAATATGGAATTCTGTTTTTGATTTTATGAAATGAACATCTGGGGATAGTGGTTAACAGGAATACATTATCTGTTAGGTGGTAGCTGACAGCTTATCTAGTCTGTGAGTCTTTTTGGATTGGCTATTTGTTTGTCTTGAGGTTCTTAGTATTTCCTAGTATTTGAGTCTGCAGTGTTGGGAAGTGGTTCACATCTTATCTATCTAATACTAGATAAAATCCTGTGAGTCCAACAGGTGTCAATATTTGCAAAAGTGGAATATCTTTTGATCTACTATTGAATCACATTTGATCCACAGGAAGATCTCCATACACAATGATTTTCCCTTAAGAACTCTGACTTCAATATATTGCTCTAGCTAAAGGGGATCTTGGAACAGAAAGAAAACCAAATTTCTGGCATCCAATATTCTACTTTCTTAGACTAAAGTTCCTAAACCCTATACCCATTAATTTCCCATTCTTCCCTCCCTATCCCCTAGCACAACCACCTTTCTATTTCCTGTCTCTAACGAATTTAACTACTCTAGGTACTTCATATAAGCAGAATTATATAGTATTTTTCCCTTTGTGACTGGTTTATTTCACTTAGCATAATGTCTTCAGGTTCATCTATGTTGTAGCATGTGTCCGAATTTCTTTTCCTTTTAAGGCTGAATAATATTCCATTGCAGGTATTTGCCACATTTTGTTTATTCATTTACCTGTTGTTGGACACTGGGGTTGTTTCCATTCTTTAGCTATTGTAATACTGCTATTGATGTAGGTGAACAAATATCTCTTTGAGTCCTTGCTTTCAGTTCTTTTGAGTATATATTCAGAAGTAAAATTGTTGAATCATGTGATATTATTTTTAATATTTTTAGTAACCACCATATGGTTTTCCACAGTAGCTGTACCATTTTATTAGGTTGGTGCAAAAGTAATTGTGATTTTTGCCATTAAAAGTAATGACAAAAACCACAGTTACTTTTGCACCAACCTAATACATTCCCAACAACAGTGCACGGGGGTTTCAATTTTTCCACATCACCACCAACACTGGTAATTTTCTTTCCTTCTTTTTAAAATAATAGCCATCTTGTAGGTCTTACTTTTAATTTCCATTTTCTCCTCGAAATCTTGCACACTGAGCAAGAAGGAGGGAATGCGCATCTTAGTGAGATCTTCTTAGTTCCCACCAAGCCTAATGGCTCAGAGCAAGGGTCTGGATGAGTCCTGGCTCTCAATCTCATAGAGATGATGGGACCCTTGGAAAGGTAAGTTCAGTCTTTCAGTGCAATGTTCTCATCTGCAACAAGGGGTTATAATAATCAACACTATCGACTGGGCGCGGTGGCTCAGCCTGTAATCTCAGCACTTTGGGAGGCCAAGGTAGGCAGATCTCCTGAGATCAGGAGTTTGAGACCAGCCTGGCCAACATGGTCAAATCCCATCTCTACTAAAAATACAATAATTAGCTGGGCAGGATGGTGGGGGCCTGTCATCCAGCTGTTCAGGAGGCTGAGGTAGGAGAATCACTTGAACCCGGGAGGCAGAGGTTGCAGTGAGCCAAGATCACGCCACTACATTCCAGCCTGGGTGACAGAGAGAGACTCCATCTCAAACAACAGCAGCAGCAACAACAACAACCACCAAACAAAAAAATCAACACTATCTTGTAGGGTTGTTACTTGGACTAAATAAGTTACTAGACAGTAAAGCACTTAGGAACCATGCCAGTCATATGATAATGCTCTTGAAACAGTTATTATTATTATTATTATTATTATGTCTTTGTTTTCATTTCTAACTGTGCCAGTGAGAACTTTCAACATTCCCTAAAATAAATTAGAAATGTTCAATGGTTTAGTTGACCTCTTCTCCCCACATTAATGGCCAGGTGTCTGAAAAACTGGTTACTTGAAGGATCTACTCAAAGTGCAGACATAGAATTCTATAGGAGGATTCTATCCCCTACAGGATCTCTGTTAGTGCACCAGGGGACTGGATCCAACCTTATCAAATTCTTGGACCTTGGGCAGGCATGATTGTTTAGTTCATGGTAGACAATCTTTTGCACTTGATTCTAGCAAAAGCCTTTAATACCCATTCAGAATTACCTAAGTATTACAAGAAAAATGCAAGTATGTACCTACCAGTGGCCTCTTCTCTTTTTTTTTTTTTTTTTGTTTTCTTCAGAAATCAAGGTAAGAAAATTTGATTTACCTGGAATTTGTAGATTTCCTCTTTCAGTTACGATAGAGTTTTGTAGCAAACCAGCACTCCCTTTGAAAAGAAGTAGATAAAATCTTGTTTAAAGGAATACTGTTTGAAGTCTTCGAAAAGCTAGGACCCACAGGGCCAGCTACAGAAAGGGGGTGGAGAGAGAGAGAGAGAAGATCATTGGAATTAAACAATTTTTCCCCTCAGGGCATTTGCTAGTTCTTGGCAAGGGACAAGAGGCTGAGAAGCTGGGGAGAGGGCAGTGGTTAAGAATCAGAGAAAACAGCAGCACTTTAAGTAACCTCATGGGGGTGGGGAATGGGTAGACATGTGAAGCTGTCCTGGTATTCTGACTTGAAAAGCCAAGATTCTAGAGTGAATTGAGATGTGAACTGAACATTTGGTAAAGGTTTTCCCCTCAAGGCATTTGTGAGTTCAGCTCTGTGCTGGTGAGAGGCTAGCAGAGAGTGGCTGAAAGCAGTTTGCATTGGTAAGGATGCAAAGGAGACAGAAATTAAAATTCAGTACCTTCCAAAAAAATGGTGCCTCTCAGATTGGGAGCCCTAGAAGTCTATAGCCTAGGAATGTGGGCAAACCAGATATAGACTGAGCCTTCCCATCAGTGCAAGCAAAGGTGGGTGGGATGGGAGTTTGGAAGGTAAAAATTGACCTCATATTAAATGAAACCCCTACACATTGCTACTGCAAGGGAAAGGAAGCAAGTATCGCATTGAGATATATTATTTATTATGTATTAAAAGGTAATACAACATGATGCTAAATTTATTAGTCATACTTAGATGATCATTCTCCAGTTGTAGTCACTATACTTTTGAAAGAATGTAGGAAGTGAAAACCTGGAGAGTTCCTAAATAGGAACAGTAAGAATCAGTAGAAGTTTAAAAAAAAATTAATTAAGGAAAAGCCACAAGAATTGTTTTTATTGAAATTGTCTGCTGAGAAAATGTTTTGATGTTTTCAAGGAGAGGTATACTTAGGTTATTTTACTGTGGTTAGAAATTGGTTGACAATATAAGCAAAAGGGTACACAAACATTAGAGCCGGCTGTTGAGGGGTGGCCTCCACTGATATAAGAGACCTCCAGGGTGAAACAGGCAGCCTTACATTGAGTGTGGCTATCAGAAAGCAGGGCTTCCTTGGGTTCTGCAGCTGCTTCCACATTCTAATGCTGTGATTGTGACTCAAGAGCTGGCAACCTGAGTCTTCTCCATAGCACTATCGTTGATGTCCCAGTGACATGGGATTTGAGCTCTGGCATCTCAAAATGTGTTCCTGCCTTCATGGCTCTCAAAACTTGTGGAAGCAAAAATGCTTCCTGACTTCTGAAGGGATATTCCCTGGGAACTTTATAAGAACCTTATCTCAACTATAAGAAACAAAAATACTTACCCCTTAGCTCAGTTTAAACCCCATTTGTTATCATTCATTTATTTCATCATTTGCCTGTTTTTTCTAAACACTTGTGGGACCTCCACATCCTCCTCATAACAGCACCCCCCCACTCCCCGCACTTGCTCCATCTTTCCTTTACCCAGTGGATTGTTGGGTCCTCATGGCTGAGGAAGTTGTACGCTTCACTCTTTACTTCCTGGTAGGCTCTGCTCTTGAGATTCTATCCTCCTACAGGATCTTCACTAATAGTCTAACCTCTGGAAGCCATAATTTTGTTTCAATTCTTTAGGTAGCTTTGGAGAAAAGCCTGGCCATTGTGGAGACGTAGACATCTTTCTTCTCTGTCCTGCCTTTCAAAGACGGCTGTAAGAGAACTCTTCATGAGAAAATGTCCCAGCTGAAGGCTGGGATGCATCAGCCCTCAGAGAAGAAGGGACCTGCTGAGAAGGAAGTGAGTGAGCAGAAGCCTCAGCCTGAGGAAGCAGAATTGTTCTCTGTATCCCGCAGTGGGTAAGAGACTTCCCACTATCAGCATTAAGTCATTGATCGTCAGAGTAGCTTTCAGGGCCTGCAGCCAGCCTCCATACCTTAATTGTAGGACTTTCTCTTAACACCTTCCTGGAAATTTCTTTAGAGAAAAATCTATTAAAGTTTTATTAGTAATGACTTTATATTATTCAGAGAAATTTGGTTTTATTCTAACTAACATTGCATGTATTCACCAAATATATGGTCTTCATGGTTACCTGAGCTGGAAATCTTCCAGTCACGTGAGTGGTCTCTCTTCTGGATCCCCAGGAGCATGTAGGAATCTCCTATTTCTTCATATGTTACTCCGGTGAATGCTGAACCATCCCAGTTCCCGAGGAGGTAGATTTATACAGAGGCCCCTCCATTCTACTCCATCCCCTATGGAAACTCAGGTCCTGGCTTCTGGAATGGCAATTTTGATAAGCTCAATTTTAAAAAATAAGCTTGCAGAATTGTCAAATAGAGGCCCATTGGCTAGATTTGTCAGTTAGTTTTTAATGGCCATTTTCCTATAGCTTTTTGGAAGCATTTAAATAATATGGGGTTAATCCATTACGCATTTGCCTGTGAGCACCAGTTACTGAAATACTAAGTTACTGAAATCACTAATTTGTCTAAGTGGTTGGTGCACAGCTTTGGAAGTGATTCAAATCCTGCTTCATGCTCCATTAGGTCACTGCCCAATATATTCCACTTAAATTTCACTGACCCAGAGAATAATGTTAGTTAGAGGTAAAATAACTCTAGGCCAGGTGCAGTGGCTCACGCCTGTAATCTCAGCGCTTTGGGAGGTTGAGGTGGGCGGATCACTTGAGGTCAGGAGTTGGAGACAGCCTGGCCAATATGGTGAAATCCCGTCTCTACTAAAAATACAAAAATTAGCTGGGCATGGTGGTGGGCTCCTGTAATCCCAGCTACTCAGAAGGCTGAGGCAGAAGAATTACTTGAACCTGGGAGGCGGAAATTGCAGTGAGCCAAAATCGCACCACTGCACTCCAGCCTGGATGACAGGGCGAGATTCCATCTCAAACAAAACAAAACACCCAAAAAACTCAAGAGTCAGTCAGTCTCATTTCATCATTTTAGAACGAGAACACTTACGCCCTAAGAGACAGTCATTTGATCAAAGTTGCATAATAGCCTCTGGCAGAGATAACATTAGAATCCTGTGCTCTCGCAAAGCCTACACTACACCTACTTTATCAAATATATTTTTAAAAATTATACTCCTGTGATCATTCTTTTTTTAATAGACTTTTTAAGAGCAGTTTTAAGTTCACAGCAAAATTGAGTGGAAAGTAACAGAGAGTTCCCATATGCCCCTTACCCATGCACAGACACAGCCTCCCTCACTATCCACATCTTGCCCCCGAGTGATAACATTTGTTACAATCGATGAACCTACGTTAACTCATCATCACCCAAAGTCCACAGTTTACAGTGGGGTTCATTCTTGGTGGTGTATATCCTATAGGTTTTGACACAAGTATAAATGTATAATGACATGTATCCACTATTATAATGAATGACTACTCTCTGCCCTAAAAATCCTCTGTGCTCTGCTTATTCGTTCTCCTTTTCACCCTAACACCTGGCAACCACTGATCTTTTTACTGTCTCCACTGTTTTACCTATTCCATAGTGTCATCTAGTCAGAGTCATACAGTATGTAGCTTTTTTAGATTGGCTTCTTTCACTTAGTAATACACACTTAAGTTTCTTTCATGTCATCATGGCTTCATAACTCATTTCTTTTTAGTACCAAATAATATTCCATTGACTGCATGTACCAAAATGAATCCATTCACCTACTGAAGGACATCTTGGTTGCTTCCAAGTTTTTGCAGTTATGAATAAAGCTGCTATAAACATCATGTGCAGGTTTTTGTGTGAAGTTAAGTTTTCACCTCATTTGGGTAAATACTAAGGAGCAGATTGCTAGGTCATTTGGTAACAGTATGTTTAGTTTCACAAGAAAATGCCAAACTGTCTTCCAAAGTGGCTGTACTATTTTGCATTCCCACCAGCAATGAATGAAAATACCTGTTGTTCCACATCCTTACCAGCATTTGGTGTTATCAGTGTTCTGGATTTTGCCATTCTAATAGGTGTAGAGTGGTATCTCATTGTTTTAATTTGCATTTCCCTAATGACATGATGTTGAGCATCCTTTCATATTCTTATTTACCGTCATCTTTGGTGAGGTGTCTGTTCAGGGTGTTTTGCTCATTTTTTATGGTGTTGTTCATTCTCTTATTGTTGAGTTTAAGAGTTCTTTGTGTATTTGGGATAATAGTCCTTTACCAGATATGTCTTTTGCAATTATTTTCTCCCAGTGTGTTGTCTTCTCATTCTCTCGATGTGTTTTTTGCAGAGCAGAAGTTTTTAATTTTAATGAAGTCCAGATTATCAGTTATTTCTTTTATGGATCATGCCTTTTGTGTTATATATGAAAAGTAATCATATAACTGGGCTCAGTGGCTCACACCTATAATCACAGGCTTTGGAAGGCTGAGGCAAGAGGATCACTTGAGCCCAAGAGTTTGGCTGCAGTAAGCCATAATCACACCATGATCACACCATGGTGTGATTATGCTGCAGTGAGCCATGATCATGCCCTCCAACAAATAAATAAAATAATTTATTTATTTAGAGACTGTCTCTAAATTAAAATTGGTATTGCATTGAATCTTTAGATCAATAAATAAAATAAATAAAAAGTCATCACCAAACACAAGGTCATCTAGATTTTCTGCTGTTGTTATCTTTTAGGGGCTTTTAATCATTTTCTGTTTTACATTTAAGCCTATGATCCATTTTGAGTAAGTTTTCATGAAGAATGTGAAGTCTGTGTCTAGATTCACTTTTTTTGCATGTGGATGTCCAGTTGTTCCAGCACCATTTGTTGAAAATACCATCTTTTGTCCATTGCCCTTGTCCCTTTGTCAAAGATCAATCTGCTATATTTTGGAGTCTTCTGGAATCTCTATTCTGTTCCACTGACTTATTTGTCTATTCTTTCACAAATCTCATACTGTCCTGATTACTGTAGCTTTACAGTAAGTCTTGAAACCAGGTCAAATCAGCCCTCTGTTCCTTTTCAATATTGTGTTGGCCATTCTGGGTCTTTTGCCTCTCTATGTAAACCTTAGCATCTATTAGTTGATATTCACAAAATTTATTTGCTAAGATTTTGATTGGTATTGCATTGAATCTTCAGATCAAGTTGGGAAGAACTGACATCTTGACAATATTTAGTCTTCCTGTTCATGAACACAGAATATCTCTCTGTGTATTTAGTGCTTCTGTGATCTCAACAGAGTTTTGTAGTTTTCCTCATACAGATCTTGTACATGTTTTTTTAGATTTTACCTTGACATAATCACTTACTAGTTTCAGGAGATTTTTGTGGACAATTCTTTCATATTTTCTTTCTTTTCTTTTTCTTTTTCTTTTCTTTCTTTTTTTTTTGAATCAGTGTCTCACTTTGTCGCTCAGGGTGGAGTGCAGAGTGGCATGATCTCAACTCACTGCAACCTCCGCTTCCTGGGTTCAAGCACTTCTCCTACCTCAGCCTCCCAAGGATTACAAGTGCATGTCACCACCCCCGGCTAATTTTTGTATTTTCAGTAAAGATAGGTTTCACCATGTTGGAGATTTTGTATAATACATAGATAACTGCATCATGTGTGAACAAAGACAGTTTTAGTTCGTCTTTTCTAATCTGTATACCATTTATTTCCTTTGCTTATCTTACTGCATTAGCTAGGATTTCCAGTATGATGTTGAAAAGGAGTGCTAAGAGAGGAAATCCTTGCCTTATTGTTGATGTTAGTGAGAAAGCTTCTAGTTTCTAGTATGACATTAGTGTAGAGTTTCTATAGATGTTCTTTATCAAGTTGAGGAAGTTCTCTATTCCCACTTTGTTGACAGTTTTTATGATGAATGAGTGTTGAATTTTGTCAAATGCTTTTTCTTCATCTATTAATATGATCATGTGATTTTTCTTCTTTAGCAGGTGGCAGGGAAAATGACAATCTCAGAAGGGATCTTTCACATAAAGATTGTTTTCATTTCCTTCATTCCTTTTACCATATTCAGGACACTAAACATATGCTAGAATTCAGTGTGTGGCCTCCTTTGGTGATACTCTCAAGTCCCTTCTCCTAAATTGCTATAACCTATCAGTTATTCCTATCCAACTTTACTTCTTTTTTTCTACTTTAGGAAGTATCATTCCTTGATTCAGGATCAGGCTCGAGAGTTAACCCATCTACGGCAGAAGATGAAGCTTGGCAGAGTGGCCTCTGAGCTTCTCATTCAGCATGTCAAGAACACAGTAAAGGCCTTTGAGGAGCTACTCCACAGCAATAACATTGACCACTATATGGAGCAGCACTTCCGCGAGCAGCTGGCCAAAGGAAGCCAGCTGGCAGAGAGCCTTGCCAGAAAATTCAGCACGGGTAAGTTGGCTGCGGAGCTTAGGAAGATTTTCAGTCTTTCCCAAGGTCCTAAGTTCACAGGATCCCACCCCCATTCACAAGTCACTTTTCAACTGGTGTCCTGCTTTGTAATTACCACCTTAAGACCATGACAGAGTCAGGACTGGCTGGTAAGGAGCTCCAAGAAGAAGGGTTGAGGATGCCATGATGACCACCAGCACCTCCATCCCTCATGGAATATGACTGTGAGGGCAGGAGGCATCCCCGGGGATGATGGTATTTATCTGAAACTAATTGGCAGAAAGACAGAAGGAACAAGGGCAGCTGAACTGGGAAGGGCCCTGAACTGGGAATCCAAAGACCCTACCTCTAGCTTATATGTGTTCCTTACTAGCTCTGGACAGGTTAATATTTATTTTGATTTCTGTTTCTCTACCTAAAAAATTAAGTCAAATAATACCAGTCCTTGAATGTTACATGATTGTTCTAGGGATTAAATAAGTAACATTAATCAGCGCACTTCAAAAAAATGGAAAAGAATCATGTTGACTTTGGCATGGTTTAGGCGCTGTGTGTACTAGTACAAGGTGTTGAGATAATTAGCTGTTTCAGGAGCCTTTTACATGAAATTTCTCCCTGAGGACCCAAGGGCACATAGTAGCAGAAGGCGAGTTCACTGTGCTGTCTCCTCATGGCAGGTGGGACAGGGATGTCTATCATCTTGGAGAAGGGAGAAGGTTCTGCATGAAATCTATGGTGGAACACACAGCCAGGCGTTTGGGTGCTGGCCTTGTGCCAGGACTTGGAGGCTTTGACTGGAGTGGTCCAGAGGGCAGCTGGATACGTGTCCCATGATCTGTGGGAATAAAGACATTTTTAGCTTTTTGCTGTGACTCAGGGCAAAGCAAATAGAGACGATGACCTTCATGGTGGGCTCAGGAAAGCCTGCCAGGCAAGCTCTCTAAAGACTCAACCCAAGATCTGGGAAAATTCATAGTATCCTGGAATCAAGGCAAGCATCAGGTAGTTAGGTCTCTGGTCCCAGATAGAACTCCGTGTTTGTCTGCAGTCTGGGAAATGAGACCCACTTAAAGCATGACTGGTCCTTTTGAATTTTGTTCTCAGATGACTGTACAACTAAGAAGAATCAAGTAGGACAGGTGCCTTCGACTCTCAGGTAACTCCAAATTTTCAGGGACTATCGAAGATGTAATCTGGTGAAGGATCCAGAAGCAAGAGCCAGAAGCTCAAAGAAATAGTAGCATACACGGCCAGTAAAAAAACAAATAGCTTATTTATTCATTAAACCATTATGTATCCTTAGTGATAAGGCAGTCTCACTTTTAAACATTTTTAAAAAATGTATTATTCTTTTATTTTCACCAATTAATTCACCAGTTTAGTAATATAGAGCTGCTCTAACCTATCTGGGTCTTAGGAGTCTTCTGAACCTCCAGGGATTTCCCTTATTTAAAGATCAGAGTAAGATTATATCTGATTTCTTCAAGGGTGACCCAAGGAGTGCTGGAAGATGTTAAACAGCTACAAATTTTCCTTGCAAACAAAAGTTTATACTGTGTCTCTATACTTAGGGAAGGAGATCTAGAAACTGCAAGACACCAGTGAGGCTACATTGCCCGGGGAATCTGTTTTAAACGGCCTACGGCAAATACTATTTAAAAAACTATGTTCACAGAGTGAGTTGAACTTTTTTTTTCTTTTTATATTTTTTAAAATTTATTTTTGAGATGAGGTCTTGCTCTGTTGCTCAGGCTGGAATGCAGTGGCACGATCACTGCTCACTGCATCCTTGACCTCCTGGGCTCAAGTGATTCTCCTCAGCCTCCTGAGTAGCTGGGACTACAGGTGCACACCACTACACCCAGCTCATTTTTTATTTTTATTTTTTGTAGAGAGAGGGTCTCTACTGTGTTTCTCAATTTGGTCTTGAATTCCTGGGCTCAAGCAATTCTCCTGCCTTGGCCTCCCAGATTGCTGGGATTGCAGGCATGCGCCACCATGCCCATACCTGGAGTTGAACTCTTATGGGTCTCTGGGTGTCTTGTGAAGGAAGCATGAGTGTTATTTAAAGGGCCCGTTAAGGCTTCTCTTTTCCTCAGGATGTTTGTAGCCAATGCACCAGACAACTGCTGCTCTCCCTGCCCGCTGCCTTCCCTCCATACTCTATCCCTAAACAGAGATGAATTGTTTGGCTTCTCCTCTGAAGGAATGATCCTCTTGACCTCCCCTTTACTTCTCCTGTGAGCCTCCAGATTAGTACAGCTGTGGCATTAGATGGCCTTTATTTTTTCTTCCTTCTTACCCCACTAGTATCTTGAGGAAGATGCATAATATGAGTAAAGTGACAGAAGTCCTAGAGACCAAGCGGGATGCCCAGTCCCAGACTCAGCCCCAGATCTGGTGCAACAACCACACCCTGTCTGCCCCACATCACTCCCCGAGCAGCACGTCTCCACAGCTTGACAAGCAGGAAGTGCGTCCTTCAGTGACTGTAGTCAGTGAGTACCCACATGGTTCCAGTTTTTCGGTGCTCACACATTATCTAGGCCAAGAGGTGGCATCTTTGCAGCTGGGCCCTATAGATCCACCGTGATGCACCTAGTCGGACATAGCTATGGGACTCAGTGCTCAGCATAAGCCCCAAAGGTTTCTGGTAGCTTTTCTCCATTCCCAGTCTCACATGTCATCAGTCACTAGATCCTCTCTGACACATACATGGTGTTGGACTTGGGGGGCATGAGTTGGGAAGGGGAGAAAGGGGGCAAATAGTTCCTCTTCACTGCACACAATTATGTCATCTTTCAAACTAGGGACATGAGTCTTGCTAACATTGTGCACCTGATCCTGGAATCCCTGGGGTAAACAGCCACAGTTCCTACTTTTTGTTCACCACTAAAATCACCTTTATCATTTGTGAATTTACAGACCCCATCCATCATCCTAATAAGTTTGCTATAACACCCTCTAAACCATCAGTAAACGGGGACATTCTGTGAGGTTCAAGCTGAGTATATCACCAACCAGCATAGCATGTCCCTCCTGAGAATTTCCCTGAGAGGGTCCTTGGGGTAGCCTTGGTAGAGATGGGAAGAAGAGATTAAGTTTTTTTCTCCTGCTCAGTTTTCTCTTTAATTTTCCTCCTGAGAAAAGTGTTTGAAGTTTTAGGCCAGTATGAATCAAATCCTAATGTGGACAATACCAGGAAATTATTTTTAGTCCCTGGCTGTAGCTGATGTTTTTTTCTAAAGTGGCTATTTTAGGTAATGAATGAGCCATAATGGTTTTTTTTTGTTGTTGTTGTTGTTGTTGAGATGGAGTTTTGCTGTTGTCGCCCAGGCTAGAGTGCAGTGGTGCGATCTCAGCTCACTGCAACCTCTGCCTCCTGCGTTCAAGTGATTCTCCAGCCTCAGCCTCCCAAGTAGCTGGGATTACAGGTGCTTGATACCACGCTCGGTTAATTTTTATATTTTTAGTAGAGACAGGGTTTGACCATGTTGGCCAGGCTGGTCTCGAACTCCTGACCTCAGGTGATCCAACTGCCTCAGCCTCCCAAAGTGCTGGGCTTACAGGCATGAGCCACCATGCCCAGCCCGTAATGGGTTTTGATCTGGTACTACTCCCGTTTCTCATTTCACAATGAGGAGCAAAGCAGCAAAATGTTTCCTCTAAGATTATAGCCGCCAAAGAAAGACAAGAACTTCTCATTGATTGAGCACCTATTATGCTCACAATATTGACCACTATACATATGTTGCCTCATTTAATTGACACAGTGATCCCCTCAAGTAGGTAGTGGTGTTCTGCTTTTCTAGTGGAGGACACTGAGGCTCAGCAAAGTTGAGGAACTTACTGAAGACAAAGCAGCTTGGGGTAACATATACTTTGAGTCTACCTGACTCAAAGCTCAGGTTCTGAGTATTTCACTCTGAAGTCTGAGAAGTCAGGGGCTACATACGGAGGGTGCTCACTCCTCAGCACCTCTTTTGCTAGGCTTCTGGAGCCAGTGTTTTTCTCATTTCACTTTTTCTGCTCTGTGTACCCAGCACAGAGTTCTGGCCTCTGAAGATGGGACAAGACCTTATACATATTACACTTCTATCTAACCATTTGTAAATAGATGAGCTGCCCCTGATGTGTACATCACCTATTTCAAGGGGCCAATGGGACTTTTACGTGCATCCTTGATTCAGTTGCCCAGAGGCACTTGTTTCAACCTCAGCACTGCCCCGAGAGATGGCAGAAGGGCAAGCCCATGTTTCCCTTACCTGCAATCCCTGCCACTGCCTGCAGTGAGGTGTGGCCTCTGGAGTGATGCTTCTGGAGAGCACTAGCCTTACTTTTTGCTGCGAATATCTTTCCTGAGGGAGATTGAAGCCCTTCTCTTTCCCATTGGAAGTCACTGTCCTTTCAGAGGGGCAACTGTTTATCACCACTTCCTCTTTGCTTTTTGAATCAGAATTTCTAGAACAGTCAACCTGTAGTGCACTGGCATGACAACTACACTGTGAGGCTAAATTTCCCTCACAAAAGTCTAGTCTCTGTTGCTTTCCATCTGCAGTGTAGGGCATGTTCCCCATGTGGTATGGCCAGGGAATGTTAAAACACTGATCACTGTTACTGATAAAACTTAGAACTTCCTATGGCCATGGTTGAGAGTAAACTGATTTTCTGAGATAAAGGAGGTTTGAAAGGGGGTGGGAATCACATTTTGATTGAGTTCCTACTTTAAGTCAGGCATTGTATTAAAGACTTAACATAGTTGTCCTTACTCTTTATTTCAGAGTGATTCTAATTAGTATCTGATATTTTATCAACTGGAGAAGGAGAGACCTACTGGATACTGATTTAAATATACAGTTCCTAAAAGAACATGACGTTTTGAGGGCAAACAGAAACCTCACTCCCACCTGCTCAGAGGAGAAACGTGTCTATTCTTTAGCCCTTGATAATAATCCTTGAAAGGGGAAAGACGCAAACTTTTCTCTGAATTATGGCCCTGCCACCCCAGCTGGGTTTTTTCTCTTAAAGGGAGACAGTAATGAAGGGCCCAGAGGATCTGGCCATGTTGTCATGGCATCATTGAGCTGTAAGATGCCATGTGTTTTCTGCTTCTACAATCCCCTATGCAACAGTACACTAGCTGTTCTTTGGACAGGAGCCAGACAATGTGAGCTGTACATAAGAATTATTTTTGCAGTGTCAAAAGCCATTCTAGGTAGAATCCAAATCACCACTTGCCTTAGACACCCGCTGAGCTTCACTGCAGGTCCAGAGTCAGCCGAGGCCAGAGCGAGAACCACTAGGAGTGGAAGCAACACTGTCTCGGTTCTCTGCACATTGTCCAGAAGTGGAGGCCATTTTCCCCTCCTCCTCCGATAGCCTCAGTGTAAAACAATCCCAGGAAGGAGTAGCTGGTGTGTTTCTGGCAAGGGCATAGAATGTTGAATAAATAGTCACCTGTTTACAGACCAACAAAATGCTTCACCCCTCACTGTCTGAACTCCTAGGACTGGGTGTGAGTCCTGCTATTAGAAGAAACATTTCTGAAGTACCTCCCCAGGATCTTTCCAGCATTGGGAATCATAAAAGGAGCTAGGAGAGGGGCCCCATATTTTTCCTGTGTGTGCTGTGATGCTCAGATATCACATCTAACCACTACTGCTTATGTCATAGGCTGAGAAATACCAGTGACTTTAGAGTGAAATGGGGAGTCCTTGGAAAATGAATCTGATGACATCTGCCTTAGCCTTCATTGCATGGATTGCTTTATTAGTTTTCGAGGGCTTCCAACACAAAGAAACACAAACTGGGCGTCTTCAAACAGAGATGTATTCTTTCACAGTTCTGGAGGTGAAAGCGTCTGAAATCAGGAAGTCAGCAGGGCCATGCTCCCTCCGAAGGCTCCAGAGAAGGATTCTTCCTTGC
Organism: Papio anubis; assembly: GCF_008728515.1. Taxonomy (NCBI): domain Eukaryota; kingdom Metazoa; phylum Chordata; class Mammalia; order Primates; family Cercopithecidae; genus Papio; species Papio anubis. The sequence goes on along the minus strand of NC_044976.1, from coordinate 120,197,420 downwards.
CTCTTCCTAGCTTCTGATGGTTTCTGGGGGTGTTCCCCTGGCTTGTAGACACATCACCCCAATCTCTGCCTCTGTTGTTACATGGTCTTCCTCTCTGTGTGTCTCTTTATCTCTGTGTCTCCTCTCTTCTCATAAGGACATCAGTCATGTTGAATTTAAGACATACCCCCAATTCAGTATCATCTCATCTTAGCTTATTACATCTGCAGAAACCCCATTTACAAATAAGATCACATTCTGAAGTTCCAAGTGAACTGAATGAATTCATTCACTGAATGAATTTTTGGAGGACACTATTCAACTCACTATAATTACCTTTAAAACACTCATTTATGACTTCCCTGTTGGTTTCTCACTCACATTCCTTTCTGGACAGATGCCAGCGCTGCCACTTCTGCTGATTCAGCTGCTTTGCCCAGCAACCAAGGAGCCAGGTCTGCTCAGCCCTTCCATCCTTCGAGCGGCACTGGCCAGCTGAGCAGGACACTAGAACACGGTAGCAGTGGCCCATGGGAAGAGATGAGGCCTCAAAAAATGAATGCATCTGGAGACCTAGCCTCCTTCTCCTGTTTGTACCAGCCCAACTCCGAAACCTCTGGTAAAACACAAAGGTGCACTTGGTGAAATCGAGCCCATTGATAGGAATGACACATTCCTTTCCTGGCCAGAGGATTTTTTGATTCCTCTGTTAGAACTTGGCTCATAAAAAATGATGGGACAATATGTGGATAAGCCAGACAGTGAGAACCAGCTCAGTGCTGGTTCTTTGTAAGTGCCTTCTCCTAGTCATCCTACCTAGGAACTCACTCTGGGCAGGAGAGTAGGAGAAGTCAGGGACATTCTGAGGTGCTCTACAAGGAGGATAAGTTACCTCACATTTAAATGCTGGCTTCTCTCTGTACTACAACCTTCTTAAGCCTAGATTAAGACTGCCCTGGAATGCTAAGCTCAGATTCCATGGGGAAGGTCTTCCTTAGGTCAAGAGCTACTGTAGGATGGAAAACTATTTCTACAGAGTCACCCACCCCTACACACTCTTTCCACTCTTTGACACACACCATGCATACAACCACGAGCCAATCCTGCCCCCATAAACATTGCTTTTGGATTTGGAGCCAAGCATCCTGGCACCCAGCAGCTAGGAGTGCAGCTATTTAGAGGAATGGCTTGAAGTAGCTCCATTTCTGTGTCCCGGGTAATATAACAATATGACATTTTAAATTCTCAGAGAAAAACCTGACCCTACGCAAAATCTCCCAGTGGGTAAAGCCTATTCTCAGCCTCCTCCCTCTGTGCATCTTTTTCCTTCCTTGGAGATTGTTCCCTTCTCTCCTGTTCCCCCTTCAGATCCTGACACCTCCCCAGGCTCTTTCATGTTCCTTTTTTGCCAAAGCTGGTTAAAGGAGAACATTCACTATTACTCATTATTCACAGCCTGGTTTAATTTCATATGCACTTACCTTGGTCTTTCTCTCTGTAAGTGAGTGAATCTCAAAGGCTGTTGAGTTGGGATCATCATGGGGGAGAGGGATGAGATGGAGAGGGAGATTCTCTGGATTGTTATCCATGCCCAGGAGGTAGACAGCCTTTCCCATTACTAGGCCAGTTCTGCCTAGAGGCCTTTAGTAGTTTCTCACCCCGTGTCCATCTCCCTTAGATGTACTTGGTGATCTCTGTCTGGGAGGAGGCCTGTGGTGTTTCCTCACAGGGGCCACCTTGTGGTTGAAAGCCCAGGAGCTTTAACTAAAGTTGCCTGGTGCTTCCTGAATGCCAAGGAGACAGGAATGCCAAGGAGAGAGGAAGAAGCTGACGGAAGGATAGAGATAGGTAGAGATCTTGCAGACAGATGCCAGGCAGGCCCCACAGCTGCCCAGGGATGATCAGGCTTCCCCACCTCCTACCTCTCCTATGTCTTGGTGGTTTGCAGTACCGGCTGACCTGCTGGAAAAGAATCTTGCTGAGATCCAGAAACTGCGCCAGCGCCTGGAGGAGTCTGTCAGCCTCAATGACCGCCTGAGGGAGAGGCTGGAGCATGTGCTCAGCAATGGTGACCAAGGAAAAGGTAGAAAGGCAGAAAGTTTATGTTTCTGTCCACATCTAGGGAGTCTCAAAAGGGCATATAGCTTCTTGGGGCAGAGTGTTACAGGTGTAAAGCACATTGGTGTGCATGATTTCATTTGTTCCTTACAATCAGCCCAGATAGGGAAGCAGGAAGGTACTATTGCTCCCAGCGAGTGGTTTGCCCCAAACAGGGCTAGGTCTCATTCTCAGGACTATCTGAAGTGATGTCATTCTTATATGTCCTTATACTGCCTGGTGCTGTTCTTGGGCTTGTGGCCTGACTGGCAACTGGTAGCACCAAGGTTTCCATGGTGCCCACTTCAGCAGAATGAGAGCAACATTCCACCTTTATGCCATTACTACATGCCTTGAATATCACCTGCCTCTTCTCTTGTGCTAACGACCCTTATTCCCACACTCTTCACCCTGGATGCTCTCACTTGGAGACCAATTATTCTACACCCCTTCTTCTCTCATATTAAGGCCAGAAGAATGATGACCTACAACATCATAACCAAAGCCAGTTAGGGGGAAAGACCCTGGTCCATACCTGAAGCCATTGCATGTGAGAGTGTGTGGCCTACTGTGGTGTGCCCAGCAAAACCTGAGCCTGAGCCATACTGCACTGTTATCCCAGTGCATGAGGACACCAGGTTTTCTGATTGGCTGAGACTAAAATTTTAATGGGTGCAGGAAAGTACATCTTTGAAAGTATCTGTTACCTAAAGATGCGACTTGTCTGGGTTGTTTGTATTCCCTGTGAAGTATCTACCTCCATCTTCCATGGGTAGGACCTGTAGTCCACACCCTAGTTCTGCAACAGGAAAAGGGCTCAGGGAAGCAAACTGGAGTTTTCAGGCTTCCAGAAGGAAAAAAATCAAAGCTGAAGTCATTTCCATATTTCTTCCTTTCTGCAGCAATGCCCAGTCATAGAAGCAAAGAGAAGTAGGCAGCACAAAAATTGACCAGATCCACACAGCCTAAAACTATCATAGCTTATTCCCAATCTAGATAAGGCTGCTTCTTACAAGATCCCACCTACATGTTCACGGACTCCTGGCTCCAGGAGTAAATAGTTCTGGAAAATCTACATGTCATGTTTAAGTTCCTTTCCCAATCTTTGCAGATAATCAGAGAGTCACTAGCTGTCAACTAGAAAACAGCTTGGTGTCTCTCTTCCTGTCTTTCCCACTTTCACCTGGGTATGGAATAGGAGAGAAGAAATATAAGTTTTTGTTTGGTACAATCAGTGAATTCCCTAATCCCTCCAGACTTCATTGCAACCCTGTCTCTCCCTCCCTAGGTACTGCACAGTCCACTGTAGCCCCTCGTTCATATACTCAGAGTCACTCTTCCAGCTGTGGCGAGGATATCCTGTGACATGATGCCTAGAGGGTCTAGAAGAATGTTCTCCAGAACTTTTCCAGCCCTGTCCAACAGAACTCTTGGGTGGGAACTTGGAGGCATTGGATATTATCTTTAAATGAAGAGATCAAATTAATAAATTATTTTTTAAATTAGTGTTCATATTTATTTATTGAACACCTATAAAGAGTAAACTTTGTGTAGAAAAGAATAAAACCAGAATGGCCTGAAATTCGTGGAAAAGGTTAAAGGAGAAATGAGTTTTCTTTATTAGCTATCTCTGTTTCAGAAGACTAGAATGAGAATTTCACTGCTGTGGGAAGGTAAGAAATATTAATAGATCGTGAGGATGTAGAATTCCTTGACTTCCATTACATGCTTAGAAAGAACAGAAAAACTGTCACATGTGAAAAGATTGTAGGATAAAATCTGAATGTTTTAAAATGAGGATAACTTACCATATCAGGTGAGCTTCATTCAAGAGAATGACAGAACCTGCTTCTCAATGTGAATAAACACTGAGAAGTCGTGAAGAGCACAGTTGCCGTATGCCTGGAATATAGCCATTCTGACTACTGTGAGATGATATCTCACTGTAGTTTTAATTTGCATTTCTCTGATGATTAGTGATGTTGTGCATTTTTTCATGTGTTTGTTGACTGCTTGTATGTCTTTTTTTGATAAGTGTCTACCCATGTCCTTTGCCCATTTTTAAAATAGGGTTATTTGGTTTTCTCTTGTTGATTTAAGTTTCTTATAGAGTCTGGATATTAGTCCTTTGTCAGATGCATAGTTTTCAAATATTTTCTCCCATTCTGTAGGTTGACTGTATACTCTGTTGATTATTTCTTTTGCAGTGCAGAAGCTTTTTACATTTAAGTCCCATTTGTCAATTTTCGTTTTTGTTGCATTTGCTTTTGAGGTCTTAGTCATAGGCCAATGTCGAGAAGAGATTTTCCTAGGTTTTCTTCTAGCATTTTTATACTTTGACATCCTATATTTAAGTCTGTAAACCATCTCGAATTAATTTTTGTATATGGTGGGAGGTGAGGGTCCAGTTTTATTCTTGTGCATTTGGCTAGCCAGTTTTCCCAGCACCATTTATTGAATAGGGTATCATGTTCCCCATTGTTTATTTTTGTCAACTTAGTTAAAGATCAGTTAGCTGTAGGTGTGTGACTTTATTTCTGGGTTCTCTATTCTTATCCACTGATTTATGTGTCTATTTTTGTACCAGTACCATGCTGTTTTTGTTGCTATAGCCTTGTAGTATAGTTTGTAGTTAGGTAATGTGATGCCTCTGGATTTGTTCTTTTTGCTTTGGATTCCTTAACCATTCGGGCTCTTTTTTGGTTCCATGGGGATTTTTTTTTTTTTTTTTTTTTGAGACAGGGTCTCACTCTGTCACCCAGGCTAGAGTGTAGTGGCATAAGCTCGGCTCACTACAACCTCTGCCTCTGGGTTCAAGTGATTCTCCCACCTCAGTCTCTTGAAGTAGCTGGGACTATAGGTGTGTGCCACTACGCCTGCTAATTTTTGTGTGTTTTGATAGAGACGAGGTTTCACCATACTGGCCAGGCTGCCCTCGAACTCCTGACCTCAAGTGATCCTCCTGCCTCAGCCTCCCAAAGTGCTGGGATTACAGGTGTGAGCCACTATGTCCAGCCCCATAAGAATTTTATAATGTTTTTCCTAATTCTGTAAAAAATGACATTGGTAACTTGATAGGAATTGCGTTGAATCTTTAGATTGCTTTGCACAGAATGCTCATTTTAACAATATTGATTCTTCCAGTCCACAAGCATGGAATGTTTTCCCATTTGTTTGTGTTGTCTATTATTTCTTTCATCAGTGTTTTGTAGTTCTCCCAGTACAGATCTTTGACCTCCTTGGTTAAATATATTCCTAGGTATTTTGTTTATTTTATCTGTGTGTGTGTGTGTGGCTATTGTAAATGGGATTAAGTTCTTGATTTGGGTCTCAGCTCGAGCATTTTTAGTGTATAGAAATGCTACTGATTTTTTGTATGCTGATGTTGTAACCTGAAACTTTACTGAACTTGTTTATCAAGTCTAGGGGTATCTTGGAGGAATCTTTAGAGGTTTCTAGATACAGGATCATGTCTTTGGTGAACAGAGATAATTTGACTTCCCCTTTTCCTATTTGGATGATTGCTTTTTTATTTTTATTTTTATTTCTCCTGACTGATTGCTCTGGCCAGGATTTCCAGTACTGTGTTGAATAGGAGTGGTGAGAGTGGACATCCTTGTCTTGTTCCAGTTATGAGGGGCAATGCTTCCAACTTTTGCCTATTCAGCATGATGTTGGCTATGGGTTTGTCATAGATGGCTCTTATCATTTTGAGTTATGTTCCTTTGATGGCTGGTTTGTTGAAGGTGTGTATCATGCAAGGGATGTAAGATTTTATTGAATGCTTTTTATCCATCTATTGAGATAATCATATGGTTTTTAAAAATTCTGTTTATGCAGTGAATAGCATCTTTTTTTTGCATCTGTTGAATCATCTTTGCATCCTAGGCATAAAGCCCACTTGATCATGATGAATTATCTTTTTGATGTGCTGCTGGATTCAGTTTGCTAGTATTTTGTTGAGAATTTTTGCATCTATGTTTATCAGGGATATTGGCCTGTAGTTTTCTTTTTTTATTGTGTCCCTGCCAGATTTTTGTATCAGGATGATACTGGTTTCATAGAATGAGTTAGGAATCCCTCATCCTCAATTGTTGGGAATAGTTTTAGTAAGATTGGTACCAGCTCTTCTTTGCATGTCTGGTAGAATTCAGTTGTAAAATTCTGTCTGGTCCAGGGCTCTTTCAGATTAGTAGAATTTTTATTACTGATTCAATTATATAACTCATTATTGGTCTGTTCAGGATTTCAGTTTCTCCTGGTTCAATCTTAAGAAGTTGTGTGCTTCCAGGAATTTAACTATTTCCTCTAGGTTTTGTAGTTTGTGCATATAGAGATGCTCATAGTAGTCGCTGAGGATCTTTTGTATTTCTGTGGTATGAGTTGTAATGTCACCTTTGTAATTTCTGATTGTGTTTATTTGGATCTTTTTTTTTCTGGTTAATCTAGCTAGTGGTCTATCAATCATTCAAATAACCAACTCTTCATTTCATTGATCCTTTGTGTGTGTGTGTGTGTGTGTTTTTTTTTTTTTTTGGTCTCTGTTTCATTTCGTTCTGCTCTGATCTTAGTTATTTCTTTCCTTCTCCTAGCTTTGGGTTTTGTTTCTTCTTCTTTTTCTAGTTCTGTAGGTGTGGTATTATGTTGTTAATTTGAGATCTTTCTATCTTTTCAAGGTAGATATTGAGTGCTATAAACTTTCCTCTTAACACTGCTTTTGCTGTATTCCAGAGTTTTTGGCACATTGTGTCTCTACTTTCATTTGTTTCAATTTTTTTATTTCTGCCTTAATTTTATTGTTTACCCAAAAATGATTCTGTTGTTTAGTTTCCATGTATTTGTGTGGTTTTGAGAGTTCCTCTTGGCATTGATTTCTGCTTTTATTTGCTGTTGTCTGAGAAGATACTTGATATAATTTCATTTAAAAAAATTTATTGAGACTTGCTTTATGACTGAGTATGTGGTCAATCTTAGAGAATGTTCTGTGTACAGAAGAGAAGAATGTATATTCTGTGGTTGTTGGGTAGAGTATTCTATAGACATCTATTAAATTCATTTGGTCAAGAGTCCAATTTAAGTCCAAAGTTTCTTTATTAGGTTTCTGCCTCAGTGATCTGTCTAGTGCTGTCAGTGGGATGTTGAAGTCCTCCACTATTATAGTATGGCTATTTCTTTGCTTAGGTCTAGTAGTATTTGTTTTATAAATTTGGGTGCTTCAGTGTTAGGTGCATATATATTTAGGATAGTTAAATCTTTTTGTTGAATTGAATGCTTTCTGATTACATAATGCCCTTCCTTGTCTTTTTTTTTTTTTTTTTTTTAACCGTTGTTGGTTTAGTCTGTTTTACTTGATACAAGAATAGCAACTCCTGATCTTTTTTGTTTTCCATTTGCATAAGAGATCTCTCTCTATCCCTTTACTTTGAGCCTCTGGGCGCTATGACATGTAAGATAGATCTCTCTTAAAGGCCACAGAAAGTTTGATTTTTTTTTTTCCCAATTTGCCACCTTATGCCTTTTTTTTTTTTTTTTTTAAATGGAGTCTCACTCTGTCACCCAGGCTGAGTTTAGTGGTGCGATCTTGGCTCACTGCAGCCTCTGCTTCCTGGGTTCAAGTGGTTCTCCTGCCTCAGCTTCCCGAGTAGCTGGCGTTACAGGCACCCACCACCACGCCCAGCTAATTTTTGTATTTTAGTGGAGATGAAGTTTCACCATGTTGGCCAGGCTCGTTTCGAACTCCTGACCTCAAGTGATCTGCCTGCCTTGGCCTCCCAGAGTGCTGGGATTACAAATGTGAGCCGTCATGCCTGGACTACTCTATGCCCATTAAGTGGAGCTTTTAGGCCATTTACATTCAAGGTTAATATTCATGTGTGAGGTGTTATTTTTGTCATAGTGTTAAGCTAGTTGCTTTGTAGACCCAATTATGTACTGCTTTATAGGGTCTATGAGCTTTGTAATTACATGTGCTTTTATGGTAGCAAGTACCATCCATGTTTAGAACGCCTTTGGACATTTGTTTAGAGCCTGCCTGGTGTTAATGAATTCCCTTAGCATTTCTCTGTCTGGGAAAAACTATTTCTCCTTCATTTATGAAGCTTAGTTTGGCAGAGTATGAAACTTTGACGAGCACTTTTTTTTTTCTTTTAGGTGGCTAAAAATAGGCCCCAGTCTCTTCTGACTTGTAAGATTTCGGTTGAGAAGTTTGCTGTTAGTCTGATGGGATTTCCTTTAGAGATAATTTGGTCCTTTTCTTCAGCTGCCTTTAAGATTTTTTCTTTCACGTTGATCTTGGAAAGTCTGATGACTGTATGCTTTGCAATGGTTATCTTGTGTAGTATCTTGCAGAAGTTGTCCGAATTTCTTGTATCTGAATATCAATCTCTCTAGTAAGACTAGGAAAATTCTTTCCTGAATTATTCCTTCAAATATGTTTTTCAGGTTGCTTACTTTTTCTTCTTCTCTCTCCAGAATGCCAATAAGTCATAGGCTTGATCGCTTTACATAACCTCATAATTCTCAAAAGCTTTGTTCATTTTTAAAAATTATTTTTTCTTTATTTTTGTCTGACTAGGTGAATTTGAAAGACCAACCTTCAAGCTCTGAAATTCATTCTTCTGCTTGTGTGGTCTATTGTTAAAGCTTTCAATGTGTTTTGAAATTCCTTTAGTGAATTTTCAATTATAGAAGTTGTATTTGTTTGTTTCTTAATATAGTTTTCTTGTCTTTCATATTCTGCATTGTTTTTCTGGTTTCTTTGCATTGGACTTCAACTTTTTCTTGGATCTCATTGAGTTTCCTTGCAATACGTATTTGGAATTCTTATCTGTCATTTCCGACATTTCACTCTGGCTAGGATCCCTTGCTAGGAACTAGTACAATCCTTTGGAAGTGTGTAAATACTCCGGGTACACTGGAGTTCTTGCACTGATTTCTTCTCATCTGAGGAAGCTGTTGCTTCTTATTTTTGAATTTGGTATTGTTTGGATGAGGATTTTTAATTTTTTTATTCTTTTTTTTTTCTTGATGGTATGACTGTGATATGTGTTGTGTATGATTGTTTGGCTTCATTTCTGGGTGCTTTCGGGGGGCCCTATCTCTGTATGTGTTTCTTGGTTGTAGGTAGCTTCTGAGCAGTAGCTTTCTCAGATGCTGCTTGTTGTAGTGATGTACTGGAAGTAAAAGCTAACACACTAACCCCTGTTGGGGGCTGAGGGTAGGGAATTCTCAGGAAGCTTATCTCATGGACTAACACTAAGCCCTTCGGGTAGCAGGGTTTTTTTATTCAGTGGTCCAGTTTAGGATGCAGTCCAGTAGATGCTGCTTAAGAGTAAGGGTGGGTAGGTAGGCTGGTGTCCAGTGGAAAAACCTGCCCTGACAGGATGGTGCAAGAGATCATGTTGGGGTGTGCTGAGGCTTCAGGGGAAGGGGCAGAGGTGCACTAGCTCCTCCTCCTGAGTAGGCAAGAATGTGATCTGCTTCCCTATCATGCCCCTGTCACAGAGCTCATAACCTTCATTTTATAAAGACTTTGTCCTTTGGTTCCTGGCTGTGGTGCAGCTGAAGTCTATGGATATGCCACTCTGACAGCTACCACTAAAATGGGGTTTAGGGCAGAGCCTCTTCCCCGAGTCCAGGGCAGGCAACTCCATGATCTGTCCTCCATTGCCAGGGCACTGCAGCTTTGTATAGGGAGGGAGAATTGGGCCCGTCCTTCCTGAAAGCTGAAGCAGCACAGGCTCACTTTCAGCCTGGGTGGTGCCACCATGAATAACATAAATAGTGTTCTGTCCTAGTGCACACTCACTGGGTCCTAGAGAAAAGAACCACTGCTACGTCTGCAGCCATACAGGGGATAGGGGAGAGATGATCCCTGCTTTTCCACGCCCGTTCCTGGATGTCAATGCTGCCCCCTTCTGCGATTGGTGCCATGCCAGTGTTTTCTTTGTCCCTTGGAGGGCTTTGGGAGAGTGAGCAAACAACTGTTCTGATAAACGCAATTTAACCCGCGACCCTTGACTCGCTCAGGTCGTGAGGTTGGGCCGCCTTTGCGCTTTGCCTTTGAATCTGCCCTTCTTCTGGGTTTGTTCTCTCGAGCCAGGGGAAGGACTGGGTCCGCTCTCTTTGGCTCCTCTTGCCTTATCAGAAACCTCACACTCCGTCCTTTTCCAGAGAAGCTTCAGAGAGTGCTTTGCTGGGTTTGCTGGCGTCCGGCAGGGTGCAAGTATGTGGGGATGCGCGCTGTGAGTCTGTGTTTCCTCCGCTATGACGGCTCTTCCCGCTCCTGTAGGAAAAGGCAATGCCCCTTTTGTCTTGTCCATGTGGGACTCCAAAGAGTCCAGACGCGACAGAAAGGCGGCGAATCCTCTCAGAGTGGGCAGGGGAGGAGATAGAATATGGGAATGGGGCGGTAGAGGGGTGGGATTTCATGAAATTTCCTGATTTAAGGCTATCATGAAGTAGGCCTCTTTGGGAGCTCGGCTCTCCAGTCGCTGGTGAGGGTAACATCCCATCAGCCTCTGGTGAGGTTCAGTCGCGTCCCCCGACTGCATTTGGAGCCAAAGGCAGAACGAGGCCGGCACTGCGGCCTGGCGTCCAGTGACCTAGCGATCTGCATATTCCTCAGGGTGGAAGCACTTGGACTTCAGATGTGAAGGCAATGCGGTCACTACTGCAGTAAGAAAAGCAACTAGGGGAAATGGCACCTTCTCCAAACTTTTTTTGAGACACTCTCGCTCTGTCGTCCAGGCTGGAGTGCAGTGGCGCGATCTTGGATTTGTAAACTATAGTAGAAATGGCTGATCTAAGATTTTCATGATTATATTTTGCCTCTTTTTGCAAGCGTGTGGTTTCCGTAGTGTAGTGGTTATCACGTTCGCCTCACACGCGAAAGGTCCCCGGTTCGAAACCGGGCGGAAACAGGTCTCCTTTTAACTTTAAATTTAGTGAGTTTACTCAAGGTTGAAAAACAGAAAAGTTGTTGAACCTGTGACCTACATTTTAGACCTCATCAATCTAGACAGATTGTCGACCAGGCTACAATTTCCACTGGTCTGCCAGTAAGAGTACGTCACAGCAGGCCTGCTTAATGTTAGCTTTGGTTCCAGAAATTCCTTAGGGTTCTTTTCATTCTCTTCTATCACCTGAATTTTCACAGGCTGACACTGAAAGTGGATGACATCTTAGCGCATTTCCTAAGGGTCCCGCTTGGCTTCGCTTTACTCTGATCCAGTTGCAGATCTGGCTGATTTGAGAGACAACAAAACAAAACATTTTTAAAAAAGGTTCTAAATCTGCATCTGGAACTCGTAGAGTCAATATTCCAAAATCACACGAATTATGTATATACATTTGCATGCATACCCCTTCCCCAAATAATCCTCAGCAAACCGGTAAGTGTCCAAACTACTCTCCGGAGGCTTAGGTAATCAACAATTTAGTAAATATAATTCCTAATGTGTAGTGTACACATCCTGTATTGCCCACCCTTCTCTATTGCTTTGTCCCCAAGCGCCCTCAATTTTGCCTAAATGGGTTCCAGGTCATAGGCACCGACTCTCGCTTTGCCTTCTGGCCTCGAGGCAGTGCGCTTCAGCACCATTGCGCCAGGTGAGGCTGCTGAGAACAGCTAAGTGGCCAGCACTAGTGCAGTTGGAGGCCAAGGCCCAGAATCTTCAGGAGTCTGCCCTTTACCCAGGCGAAAAGCCCAAGGGCTCTCCTCACAGCTTCCCAACATCCCTCTACAGATTTTTTAAAATATTAGATTTATTAACCTGTAGAGGTGGAGAGAATCAAAGAAATCACAAGATATCTCTGAGGGAAAAAGGAGAGCACCAGGAGTACATCACTTAAGAGTATTGAATCAGCAAGCCAAGGATAGGAAAATGGAATGGATAGGATGACTGCAGGGGATTGTACTGAGGTGGATGCTAACCACTATTTACTGTTAATAGGTTGAGCCAGGCCGGGCGCGTTGGTTCAAGCCTGTAATCCCAGCACTTTGGGAGGCCGAGACGGGTGGATCACGAGGTCAGGAGATCGAGACCATCCTGGCTAACACGGTGAAACCCCGTCTCTACTAAAAACACAAAAAACTAGCCGGGCGAGGTGGCGGGCGCCTGTAGTCCCAGCTACTCGGGAGGCTGAGGCAGGAGAATGGCGTGAACCCGGGAGGCGGAGCTTGCAGTGAGCCGAGATCCGGCCACTGCACTCCAGCCTGGGCAACAGAGCGAGACTCCGTCTCAAAAAAAAAAAAAAAAAAAAAAATAGGTTGAGCCAAGCACACTAATGGGGACATAACCGAAATACTTAATAGGGCACTCTTTTGCCCACCATGTGTTTTATAGTATAATTGCTAAATGATGTATTACCCTACTGGTTCTATGAAGCTTCCAGAGCCAAGGAGCCAGAGCATGGGAGCATAAAAATCCTGTCAACTGAAGCCTTGGGCTCTGCACTGCTAAGGCTGGCCCAGAGGCTGGATTGCAAATGCAGGTGCTAGTGTAATGGAATGGATGTTTGTGTTCCCTTCAAATTATATATTGAAGCCTTAACTCCCAACGTGAAAGTATTTTGGAGGTAGGGCCTTTGGGAAGTAATCAGGCTTAGATGAGGTCATGACCATAGGATCTCCATGATGAGATCAGTGTCATTATAAGAAACAGAAGAAAGATCAAAGTGCTCTCTCTCTCTCCACCATGCAAGGACAGAAGGAGAAGGTAGCAGTCTGCAAGCCAGGGAGAGAGCCCTCACCAGGGAACCAAATCAGCTGGCAGTTTGATCTTGGACTTCTCAGCCTCTCAAACTGTGAGAAAGAAATTCCTCATGTTTAAGCCATCCAGTCTGTGGTATTTTGTTATGGAAGCCTTAGTTAAGATAGCTGGTTCACCGGGGAATCCACTGGCATGAACCTGTGAAAAGTTTATGACACGTCAAGTAGTTTGCTGCTCCTGGATTTGAGTATTGGCAAGAACTATTAGAGTGATGAGCACAGAGGGAAGAAGGGTACAGAGAATAAGGTATTCATCATTGTATCGTTGTACTGAAGAAATAAAGGGACATTACATGGTTTTAGGCTGAAGTTATGTGCAGATTTCAGCTGTGGAAGAGTCACTTAGCATACAGTGTGGCAAGTGAGTGGTGCGTACTACACTGGCTGTAGGGAGTCCAGTTTTGTTTGTTTGTTTTTGTTTTTGTTTTTTGAGACGGAGTCTTGCTCTTTCACTCAGGCTGGAGTGCAATGGTGTGATCTCGGTTCACTGCAACCTTCGCCTCCCAGGTTCAGGTAATTCTCCTGCCTCAGCCTTCCAAGTAGCTGGGAATACAGGCGGGTGCCCCCACGCCCAGCTAATTTTTTTTTTTTTTTTTTTTTTTTGTAGTTTTAGTAGAGACAGGGTTTCACCGTGTTAGTCAGAATGGTCTCAATCTCCTGACCTCATGATCTGCCTGCCTTGGCCTCCCAAAGTTCTGGGGTTACAGGCATGAGCCACCGCACCTGGCCAGGAGTCCAGTTTTTTTTGTCTGCTTATGTTAATGGACGCAAGAGCTGATAGATGGAAAAGTGTGGTAATAAAGTGGCAGTAAGCTTGTGGAGTATCCAATAAACCTAAACACTATTTTTTTGAATTGAACTGAAATTGTTGTGTTGTGAAAACGAGAGTTTATCCAAAGAAAGATCTGGCTTGGCAAATAGGATGGATGGTGGCGAGGATAAGTGTGCTAGGCAGGGCTAGAAACAGGTTTTAGTGATCACTGAAACACCCAGGACAGTGCACTACTCTTTGGGAGATGCTGTACTTGGGTCTGATCACTGGGTTTTGAGATAGAGGATGGTACATGATGCTGACAGGGAACTCACTGGTGTGTTGAGTTTTAGCATCTGTGACTCTGAGATGCATATGAGGCCTTTATAAATTTAGAATTTGAGAGTAGAAAGTACAGGTTTGTATTTTAGAAGGAGATTTGGCAATAAATGTAGCTCTGGTTGATACAGATAATATGTGAAGGTTTGTTGGCCAGAGCTGATGTGTGTCTTGGGTGTTGGGCAAAGAACAGAGAACGGTCAAAGCTCTTCCAGGTCAATGTGAAGGGTGATTTCCTTGTTGGGCTCAAGTTTATGACTCAGCCTAGACCTAGCTTGACCTCTCAGCTAGAGAAGAAGCATGATTCCATGTCACACACAGCTTCTGTCTTTGAAAAAGTCATAATGACTCCCAGACCCAACATGTGGGGCAAACTCTGGATTTTTCTCTTCAGTTTACTCTCTCCAGGGAAAATTGAGGAAAGAAATCTCTCTACTATTTGAACTTCATCAAAAGACTAATATGTTAATATTTTGACCGTCAATATTTCCTTAAACTAGTCTACTCCTTACATAGCTAATACATCAAAGCATGTTAACTTAGGAAATTGGATTCTCCATAACAGTGAAATATTGACTGCAAGCATTATTAATCTTTTTATATCACATTTCCTTCAAGTGCTTTATACATCTTCAAGCAGACAAATAACAGTATTATAATGATCACAAGACCGATCATTACTCTTCTGCCAAAAAAACAGCGACAAAAGACTAACTCAGTATACCAAACCTTTGTTTCTTCATTATCTCTACCTTGATTCTGTCCTTTTATTTCCTCTTTCCTCTAATTCTAATTTTGCTTCTGCTTCTTATTTCCTCTCTGAATTAGAACTTTACTTACCTAAACTACCAGTTAGGTTACCTTCTCAGAACCACTAAGGCAGCAGTTTGAGGTTGACAGTTGAAGATTTAGGATTAGAGAAAAGAAACATGAATGAATTTCTGATGTTTTATTATAGGGGTTTGTAATGCAGGTAGAAAGACCTTTTTCAGAGTTAAGAGTTTGATCTGACAAATGAGCTATTTTGATATTTATGACTTTGTCTAGTAAAAGTTTCCTGTAAAAACATTTGCTTTGGATGTCTTTGTTAGCTTTTAGTCGACACTTGAAAAAGCCGCTTGCAAGTTTCTAAGTCTTCCTGGATACTCTTTTCAGCTGTCTTCCAGGAAGCTGGTACAGGGAGACATTGGTGATTCAGTGGTAGAATTCTCACCTCCTACAGGAAGCTGGTACAGGAAGGCATTGGTGGTTCAGTGGTAGAATTCTCGCCTCCCACGCGGGAGACCCGGGTTCGATTCCCGGCCAATGCAAGAGGTTTTTGTTCTTCTCCACAGTTCTTTACCCTGAAGATCCCAGGAGAGGAGCTGCAGGCGGGGTAGTCACGTCAGAGGTCCAACAGGCCTCCATGGCCCAAAGAAAGGGGAGGTGTGTGGGGAGGAATCTGTGTAGAGATGAGGGGAGCAGCGGAGGCTGCTCCTTACGCGGGGGTGGCCAGTGGACCCTCCGGGCTGTACCCCAGACACTGTGAACCGAATTTGCTAAAATCGTCAGCCACCTTGGCCCCGGCGTGTTTTGTGGGCCTATCGGTGTTCCGCGAGGGATTCCCTGTGTCTGGCAATGTGCGTCAACAGGTGTTGGCCTGAAATTTGGCCGGATACGGTGGCTCACACCTGTAATCCCAGAACTTTGTGAGGCCGAGGCGGATGGATAGCTTCAGGACAAGAGTTCAAGACCAGCCTGGCTAACATGGTGAAATCCCGTCTCTACTAAAAATACAAAAATTAGCCGATTGTGGTGGCATGCACCTGCTATTCCAGCTACTTGGGAGGCTGACGCAGAAGAATCGCTTGAACCCAGGAGGCGGAGGTTGCAGTGAGCCACTGCACTCCAGCGAGTCCGTCAAAAAAAAAAAAAAAAAAAAAAAAAAAAGGAGTGAAAGAAGGCAGAGGTGTTGATGGGACAATGAGACTTCCCAGGAGGCTTGGTGTAGAGGCAGGGGCCGGATCCTGAGAGATGAGATTTTTTTTTTTAATTATGTAGCAGAATAGGGAGAGAGAAACAGAGAAGCGCATGAAAGAGAGAAAAGCACGAAAATCTCCAGATGTTCAAGAATAAAGCAGAGAAAGTAGTATGAGTGTTTTTACATAAAAAGGATAAGAAGTACAATGGTTGTCAGCAGGCCTTGTGGTCGTGTAGTGGTTAATACCTGTAGTTGTGGTTCCCACAACCTGGGTTCAAATCTGAGTCACAGCAATGTTTTCTATCTTGCGATTGTAGCTAATAGACTTGTCATTTGCTTTGCCTTTAATCCTAGCAGCCTCCAGAGAGCAGAGTAAACCACTGGCCTGGAAGGGCTCCAGCTTCTGGAGTTTAGCCCACTGTGCATAAACTAGGGGGCGGCCTGACCACAAGGAAAACTTGGACATGCCCTTTGTCTCACAATTGAGCAGAAAAAATTCCCATAGGTGAAGATGCCACCTCTCAAGAGCCCTTTGTCTGTAGCTTCCACTGATGAAATAATGTGGTTATAGTATTTTCTGGTAGAGAAAACAGCTGTATCAGTGAGATTTTTAAAAACACAAAACGAGAACGAGCTTTTAATGAGTTTACAATAAAATCTAAACTACTTGTCATGATCTACACCGGCTTGCCTCCATTCCGCATCCACTAATTTTTATGAGAACAGTAAATTACTACTATTATTATTATTTTTGAGATGTAGTCTTGTTCTGTCACCCGGGCTGGAGTGCCACGGCTCAATCTCGGCTCACTGCAACCTCCGTCTCCCGGGTTCAAGCAATGCGAACAGTAAATAAACTACAGTTCACATAAAGTGCACAAATTTTTAGTGCAATTTGTTTAATTTTGATAAATGTAATCACCACCCAGCTCAAGTTTTAGAAAATTGCCATCATCTGAGAAAGGCCTGTTAGAGCCCCTTTCCAGGCAATTCCCACCCTGTGTCCTCTTTGTTAATCGCCATTCTGATGTCTATTCCCATAGGTTACAATTGCCTGTTCTTAAAGTTCTCATGAGTAAATGGACATATCTTTTGTGTCTGGCCTTTTTTCTGCAGTTATGTTCATTATACTCATGAGATACATCCACGTAGTTTCATGGATCACTTCTCAATTGTGGTGTTACTGAATTCTTGTGATGAATATTCTTGTAACAGTCTTTTTGTGCACTTGAGATTCATGGAAGTACTTCAGTTGCTGGGTCATGACCTGAGTATAAGTTTAACATTAGTACAAATTGCCAGTCTTCTAGAATGTTTTTTCACCAGCAGTGACAGTTGAAGTGGCACCAAATTCTTGTCAGCATTTGATGTACTAACTTTGTTAAATATAGCTGTGCTCTCAGACCACTCTGATCAACATGGTGACACCCCGTCTCTACTAAAAATACAAAAATTAGCCGGGCATGGTGGCATGCACCTGTAGTCCCAGCTACTCAGGAGGGGGAGGTTGCAGAGAGCCAAGATCGCACCGTTGCACTCCAGCTTGGGTGACAGAGTGAGAGCCTGTCTCAGAAAAAAATAATAATAATAAAATAAAGTACCCATACACTGGTAAGTGGTTAGTGGTGTCTCCGTGTGGAATTAATTTGTACTTGCCTAACGAACAATACTATGAAGCATATTTTCTTATGGCTTCCAGCATATAAGAAATTTTCCTTTGCAAAGGCCTATTAGAATATTTTGCCTGATTTTATTTGGCTTAGCTCTATGTTACTGATTTATGAAATTTCTTTTATATATTCAGGAATTCAGTCATTTTTCAAATAAATATATTGCAAAGAACTTTTCCCAGTCAGTGACTTGACTGACAACTGAAAGCTGTCAAGTGAAAAATCACACAATTTATAAATTTAGAAAGGAGATTTTATTTCTTATAAAGGGTTACAGCCTGCAAGGCGGCCATTCTGCCAGACTGGGAGGTATACCCTCCTGCTGAAACCTGAAAAATAGGTTTCCAGGGAGGGGAGGGGAGAATAGGGATTTATGTTGATCTGGTTGGCCACATATACATATTCAACAGGGAATAGGAGGAGCTCTGAATATTCATGAAGGGATCCTGCTGCATGCGTGCTGAGTAAACATGCCTGTCACATGCAACCCATGTTCACTTTGGGGTGGAGACAACATTTAAATACATTATAGTTAGGCCTTATGCTTCAAAAGGTGAAGCAGAGACACAAAGGCAATCAAGTGCACAGCCTCTGTAAACTGTCCAGAACTAGTCCACAGCCAGTGGTCTCTTATCAGGAGAAAGTTACTGAAATCAGTCTCTTGTCCAATCAAAGCTGTAGTTATGGCTTGTGTAGGGAGGGCTCAGTCAGTTTATGGTAATGGGTGAGCTGCAAGTGCTTCAGCATTGCTTATCTCAAGGCCAGTACTTGCTTAGCTAGAGAAAAAAAGAAAGAAGAGAGAAAAAAAAAAAACTGGCAGTTAGAACATAGTTTATTTTTTAAGTTGAGGGATGCATGACTTAACCTTGCCTGGCATGGCCTTAGGTCTTGTTTATAATATAGTATCTTACTATGGTAAGGAGTCTGTTCTGTCAGTCTTATGATCTCTATTTTAACAATAATGCTGATCAGTTACGTCTAAACCACAAAAGGGAGAGAGAATAAGGACAGGTGTCTGACCTTCCAAATACTGATCAGGAACTCAGTATTTAAGACTTCTCTGGGATCTCCTTGGCCAAGATGAGGTCTGTCCAGTTGGTTGGATGGCTTTGGATTTTAATTTTAGTTCTCAAAGCATTTAATTTGATGAAATTTTTTCTTTATTTTTAAAGTCTGTTATGTTCTATAAGAAATCTTTCTACTCAGGATAGTGAATGTATTCTCTTAATTTTATCTCTCTATAAGTTCCACAGTTTTACTTTTAATTTTTAAAATGATGACATCTAAAATTCTACTCCTAACCAAGACATTCTTGGGGGTTACCAAGGACAACTCCAAAAATCTTCCATAAATGGTCAAAGAACTTACTGGGATCCTGGGCTGCAGGGCACAGTGGCTTTAGTGCACCTCTGCTTTTAAGACTATTCAGAAATTGCCTTTGTGAACCCATCGGGCTGTTTAAAAATCAGCAACTTAGGGCTTGCATGCAACATGCAGTTATGCAGCAGCTGTTTTCTGGATCTCATGAATGCCTACATGCATACGTCCCCGGGAATTTTCTAAATTTGATCTCTCATGGTATTTCAAGTGGCTTAGTTGTCTCTTTCTTTTGCCTGCTGCCACACACATACCACCAAACCCTGCACTCCAAGCTTCTCCTTCTGCACCCTGGACTCCCAACCTCCAGTCAGACAATCCACATCTTCCCACAACTGCCTCAGGATCCTCCAGGCCACTGTGCCTCCTGCAGCAACCAGGCCAGGGGATATCTGGATTCCTATTACACTTCTGAGGAAGGTGGTTAGGGGGCGTGGAGGATGTGTGTGGGAGGGGTTGAGGTTGAGGGCAGGAGTATACTGTGGTCTTCTGTCTTCTACCTCATTGGCCCAGGTGCTGCTCTCCCTCCGGTTGTCTGCTTTCAGCCCTGTGTGGGAAATCAGGTCTGTGCCCTGATCTTCCTGACTCTCATTTTGTGAGTAACCTGAACGGATGAGCCATCGCTCTTGCCCCACACATTCTGTCCAAAAAGTGCCCTCCTCTCTACTTGCTCGGGGGCCTACCCACTGAGCTGTGGCACTCAGGCTGGGATGCCACCCAGTACAGAGGCTCTGCAGCCGTGCAGGGGTCTGACTGTTCCACACCAGCAGGATACAGGCCACAGGGCATGCTGTGGTGGAAAAGCATTCAGAGGTGTGGGCTGAAGGCCTCTCTTTCCACAGTCCCTTTGAAGACCTCATGGAAGTAGGCACCCCTTTGAGGAACAAGGTGGCCCAAGACCAAGCTTCACATGAAGGCGCTTGGGTCCCAGTAGGTCCTGTCTGTGTCTTGTATAGCCAACTGCTTCATGCATCTTACCCGGTTTCCCCTCCTCCACTACCCAAGCTCCTCCTCGACCCCCTTGCTCAGCTATCCTTAGGACAGCAAGATCCCCAGCACTTGGAAAAGCCCCAGCTCCAGTGCTTGGGGAGGGAGTTGGGTTCAGGTCGTCTAACCACAGAAGAATACAGAACCTGAGGCAGGAGGGAATCCTTTCCCTTGCTGGGTCTCTTGGCACAGCCCATCCAGGGGTCTGGGTCAGGGTCCAGGTATCCTCTACCCTCCTTGAGGACCTGAGTTTTCAGGCCACCCGGGTTGGTCAGCGTGGAGTCTTTCCCACTGTTCATCTGGGAACTGTAGGAATATCCCATGGGGCCCTCTCTTACTTATTAGAGACACCCGGGAAATACTCCAGCAGAAACTGGGTGCAGTGTACCAGACCACAGTAATAATAATTACAGGATTAGGCTAATCTTTGCCTACCAACAAGTCAAAAAGTATCCTTGAAAATCTTTGCCTACCAACAAGTCACAAAGTATCCTTGAAATGCTTTATATCTTTAACTTTTAAGTTTTGGTCTATAATGCGTCTCAAGTTACTTTTGTGCGTAGAGTGAGGGAGAATAACATCATTGGCCTCCCCTACCTCCATATGAAAGTCCATTAATTGAAACAGTTTGTTTTCTTCTATTGAACTGCTTTCATTGAAAACCCATTTATTGACTGTATAGCTATGGATCAGTTTCAGGTCTCTTAACTCAGTCCGTTTATCTATTTGTCACTCCTGATGCCTTGTCTATAATAGCTTATGGTCAGCCTTAAAGTCAGATAGTACAAGTCTCTGTTCTTTTTCACACATTGCAATCAATTTTGAAATAGGTAATAACTCATAAAACCGTCACACACATCAGGACATGCTGTCACTTCATCCCTTTCTGATATGGTTTGGCTGTGCCCTCACCCAAATCTCAACTTGAATTGTATCTCCCAGAATCCCCATGTGTTGTGGGAGGGACCTAGGAGGAGGTAATTGAATCGTGGGGGTGAGTCTTTCCCGTGCTATTCTCCACATAGTGAATAAGTCTCACTATCTGATGGGTTTATTAGGAGTTTCTGCTTTTGCTTCTTCCTCATTTTCTCTTGCTGCTGCCATGTAAGAAGTGCCTTTTGCCTCCCACTATGATTCTGAGGCATCCCCAGCCATGTGGAAACGTAAGTCCAATTAAACCTCTTTTTCTTCCCAGACTCTGGCATGTTTTTGTCAGCAGCGTGAAAACGGACTAATACACTCTCATTTCAGAGTCGGACACATGCTCTCACTCACTAGACTGGTTGCTGACTTGTGACCGAAGATTCTCTATTGTACCCTCTGGGGACAATACATCTCCAGTTGTCTGCGGGGAGGATGAACATGCAAAAAATCCACAACACTCAGCACAGAGTCTGGATTTAGTCCCATTAGTCTGAATGGGACTAATGCCCTTATAAAAGGGACCCCGGGGAGCTCTCTCGCCCTCTTTCTGCCCCCTGAGGATACAATGAGAAGGTGGCAGTGTACAGCCAGAAAAAAGAAAGTCCCTCACCATAACCCTACCATGTTGGCACCTTGATCTCGGACTTCCAACCTCCAGAACTGTGAGAAATAAATTTCTGTTGTGAATTAGCCACCCAGTTTATGGTACGTTATAGAAACCCGAACTAAGACAGCGATGGAATCCCATGGAGGGTCTCTAATTTGCTAAGCTGGTCATCAGGTGGGATGTTGTAAGTTAGAAACAGGAAGAGCTGACATTTTGTGCATATGAAAGAAGACAGTGGACAGGCCCATTGTCTTCGGCTTTGTCCGCCTCGGCAAACTGGAGACGGAAACTCGATTCACCTTCTCCAGCCACGGGAGGACCGGGAGGACCTCCAGAGGAGGTTAGGTCGACTTCATGGTAACTTTAGATCCTGAAACCTCACAGGATTTTTCTTGTCTTCCCTTTGATCTCTTTTCCGCCTACCCAACAGGACAGGACTCGCCGCCTTTCTTTCGCGTCAGCAAGGGATCCCTTCCGGACAGGACCGAAGTGAGCAGCTGGTTTCCCCTACGCTTCCTTCCGGGCCTGGGCGTCACGAGAGCTCAGGCTGACCTGAGACCTAACTCCCGGCGAGTGGGAACAGCAGGAGCCTGGAAGAGTGCTCGCACCGGGGTGGAGATTGGGCGCTGGGGTTTGCGAACCGCAGTCAAACCCTCTTCCCTGCGCACCGCGCACCTGCCCCCGGGGGTGCTGAAGGAAGTGGCCCATAAAGCTTCTCTGCAACCGAAAGAAGCCTGAAGCTCCAGGAGGGGCGAGAGGAGACTCGTTGAGCGAACCCAGCCCTCTGCCTGGCTGGTCCAGATCAACAGGCTCGGAAGAGGCCGATTTGGAGGACCTAAAGGTTTAGAATCTCATGATGTCAAGATATTAAAGCCTAAATCCTAAGTTCTGACTGTGAGGGGGAGCGAGGGTGTCTTGAGCTGGATCGACCCTTGAGTCTTCACCTGGAGGGTCCTCTGCACAAGTTCAGAGAGCAGGACAACGCCCAGCAATGGTTCCCCACAGGGGGCAACTACACTCTCACACGCCTGTCCCATCCCCGCTGGGACACTAGGCCACGACTGGGGGAAGCGGGAGGGAGAATGTTAACCCCCTGGCATGTATCTAGTCAGCGGAGGCGACGGATGTTGCTAAACACCTTACAATCCACCGCGGGAGGGCCCCTCCCCTCCCCTCCCCCCCCCCCCCCTCCCCTCCCCCACCCCGAAGTAGCAATTCTGCGGAGGTGGAGAAACTCGGTTGTAGATCAATGCCCACGCACTTGCCCGATGGTAAATCACGAGTTGGTGACCAATTGGATTTTGGATCTGAGGAAAAAACTCCAGCGTCAGAGGGAACTCTGGAAGTTTTGCCCGGAGCAAACGGAAGGGTGGCGTTGCCATCGCCTAAAATGGGAAAATGGCAGGTGTCACAGGTTGCAGGGGAAGGTGCGAGACCAGGTGAGGGCCCCGGAGCCTTCCCGGAAAGAGTTTCCCATGCAGCCCGTCTCGGTTTCCGCATCCGTCTGATTCCTTATGATGTTGAGGGTGCCGGGGTCTGGGTCCTTTATGATGCAGAGGGTATCCCCGTCTCACCCCGGGCCCCTCCCCGCTCCCGCCTCCTCCTGGCAACCTGGTGCGCGACTCCAGACCTGGCGACCCGCGACCGTCTCGTCATTCGCTGCCGCCTGGCAAAGGCGCATCTCTAGGCCAGTGGTGAGCTGCGGCCGGGTTGCTGCAACTCGCTCCAGGACTCGGGACTCGTGGCCTTGGTGTCCCTCGCGGAGCCCTGGGTGTGTCGCCTGCAGGCTCTTTGTTTTGAAGAAAGTAGGGAGGGAAAGGCCTTGTGAGACGACTCCAGGAGCAAAGAGCGACTCTTACAAGGCCCACGTCCTCCCAGAGCACAGGGGAACTGTCGCCTCAGACGGAAGAAGGAAGAGAAAGCATCCTCCTGTGTCTCCCTGGTGGTCTAGTGGCTAGGATTCGGCGCTTTCACCGCCGCGGCCCGGGTTCGATTCCCGGTCAGGGAATTGTTTTGCATTGGGCGCACTCCCACAGGAATCTTTCTTTACTACGCTGTCAGCCAGCCTGCTCCAAGGGCCAGATGCAGAACAGTCTCCGCAGCGAGGGGGCAAACTCCAGCGAAGGAGGGCGAGTCCTGGTGGACCAGCTCTCACGTTTATCTCCGTGTCTGTCATCCGCTGAAGAGGTGTTAGAGAGCGCCTGAGCGTCTCGATCAGGTGTACACAGCCGTGCAGAGGTGCCAGCCCCCGTGAAGTTGTACCCAATAAGGCCATCCTCTTTGCCGTCGCCGCCCCGGAGGCACCTATGGGGCTGAGCTGTGAATAACTAAGAGAGAGGCCAAACCAAGTCGTGTTGTTTGTGCGTACCCTGGACATGGGCACGGGCCAGTCAGCTGAGCCTCCTCACCTCCCTTCGCAGCTAACGTGCTCGTTAGGCCGTCAGAAGAGGTGACTGGAGGCGATGCCCGCGAAGTTGGGAGTTGGGTGAGCGGCAGGTGAGGTCCTGGAGGGCGGTGCCGTTTGCTGATTGAGCGGCAGAGGGAGGCGATGTTCCCTGAGCCAACAAAGACAGCAGGTGGAGTAGGCACAAATGGAAAACTGTTGCGGGTGCCCTAAGCGGAAGGCAGGTGTAAAAATCAGCACTAGGACGTGGAAGCGATGGTACCATAGTCAACCCCATTGAGTGTCTGCTGCACTCACCAAGCATCTTTGCGCACGCCCCTTTCCATTCAGTACTCCCAAGAGGGGTTTGGAAAAACCCCGCGTCCACTGTAAGCTCAGGGGAGAGCGGGAGCCAGGGAAGTGAAGTGCACAAACTGGCAGAGGCGGCAGGCAGAACCCTCAGCACAGGCGCGGTGGCTGGGTGGGCTGTGAGCCGCTGCTGAAAGGCGCCCTGGGCCAGGTGTGGGGGTGGAATCGCCCAGGAATCTTTGGCGGAGAGTGGTTTGGAAGAATGGCGAGGGGAGGCAGTGGGGAGGATGGTGACCCTGAGCGTCCGGCCAGGGCGAGGAGGCTGTGCTGTCCCTGCAGGGCATGCGCTCATTCCCACTTACCTGGCAGAGTAGAGACCGTGGTGACGAAGGGGGTTCTCCCAGAGTGAAGGTTCTTCATCGCACTCTAGAGTTGCTGATCCCTGTGATTTCCTCAATGTGGGAAACGGTGTTTGTGCTAGAAGAGGGTTGCCCTCTTTACCTAACATAACGGGGTTCAAGACTGACATCGCCTCACGCCTACCCAAAAACGTTTACGTGGCTTCCTCGTCTCTCTTTTTTTTTCTGTCCTAAAGTCGCCTCATCCTCACATTCCCTCATTTTTTTCTTCCACACTCGAGAGAGTCTCTCTCTCTCATTAAAAGCTCCACCAAATATTTGAAATATCTCAACCAGAAAGACTCCAATAAATACCTTATTTCATTCGTGGAAGCTACAGACCAGCTAGGTTGAGAGTTGCTTGATATTTTCTGCTAAACGGTGAGGCATAGAGCACTTCGAAGGTTTCCCTTTGGGCCTTTGTTTGTGTGCTGTTGGGTTTCCTTCTTTTCCCCAGACAGTATGGCGCTGTGGGGCCAGCGGTAAACCCTACTTTCTGGCTTTCTGGCTGCAGATAAAGGCCGCAACTGGTGCAGGAATGAAAAGCAAACCAAAAGACACACGGGTTCGCCCCAGTGGGCCCAAGATAAAGCCTGACTGTACCAGGATTCGGATTAGAACAGACGTTGCTGCAGGCACAAGGCAGGGTACTAACCACTATAGAATCCCAACTGCCCATCGTTTTGCTTCCCCACCCCTCTTATTTATTTATGCATTTTCTTGAGAGACAGAATTTTGCTTCGTCGCCCAGGCTGGAGGGCACTGGCGCGATCTCGGCTCACTGCTACCTCCGCCTCTCAGGTTCAAGCGATTCTCCTGCCTCAGCCTCCCGAGTAGCTGGGACTACAAACCTGCGCCACCACACCCGGCTAATTTTTGTATTTTTAGTAGAGACGGGCTTTCACCATGTTGGCTGGTCTCGAACTCCTTACTTCAAGTGAGTGATCCACCCACCTCCTCCTCCCAAAGTGTTGGGATTACAGGCGTGAGCCACGGCGCCTGGTCCCCCCAATTTTTTTTTTTTTTTCATGTAAAAACATTTATGCGATTTTTACTTCTTTATTACTGGGCAGCTACAGGTTCTTGTGATTTTCTCTCTCGTATTCTCCTCTCCATTCTGATACATCTCCCATCTTCTCTGCATCCAGTCGGTGCCCTCTGCACGGGCATCCTGGGCTGTCCCTTTGTCTCGTCCTGGTCTCCTCTGTTCACCTTTTCCCTTTTGACTCCCCTGCCTCTTTCCCGCTCCCGCCCCACCGACTCCATCTACTGAAGCCGAGTTGAGTGAGAGGAGAGCAAGCGGAGCAGATGATTGCCTGAAGGCAGCGCAAAAAAACAGAAAGAGCTACCAGGAGAGCCGTCGGGGCGTTCAGCTTCCCTTGGGCCTTACTAGGCTCAGGGTGGGGTCGCAGATCCAGGCATTTCCAGATGCACTGGCTTCTGAAGCAGGCGAGGGTCAACGCAGGGTGAAGGCCATTCGGCCGCTCTTCTGGTTTCAGAGTCACGCAATGCAAGCGTTTCTAACGTGCAACAACACGATTAGTCGACTCAGCCTCTCCAGTTTTCCGAAACTTTGTAGTCTGCACACTTGTCCTGCAGAAAGCGAATGGCAACCCCTAGAGGTTAGTGATTGCTTAATCTATGTTGAGATAAAAACGACCAATCGAGGTTGTCTCTGTGGCGCAATCGGTTAGCGCGTTCGGCTGTTAACCGGAAAGTTGGTGGTTCGAGCCCACCCAGGGACGTGCTTTTAAATGTTGGTAGTTGCGGTCAGGTGCGGTGGCTCACGCTGATTAATCCCAACAGTTTGAGAGGCCGACATAGCGGAAGCCTCGCCTGAGCTCAGAAGTTCAAGACCAGTGAGAAATCCATCTCATTTAAAAAAAAAAAATTGCAGTTGTTTCTCCTCAGGCCTATGACTGTATTTAAAAGTGAGAGACCGTTCCCTTGTGTCTTGTGCATCCCATAAGGACACAAAGCAGAAGGTCCCTCTCGAGCCTCCTAGAAAATAAGATCCCTCCAGAACAAACTAGGTTGTATGTATGGGAACCTGAAAGTATAATGAAGAAAAGAAACTTCAAAAAATCTCTGGCCTTGCTTTCCTGGCCAAAAATTAACCCATCACAGTCTGCCTTCAAGTGGTGTCGTACCTCTTCACATTACTCCTCTCTGCCTTTATGCTATTGTCATGCATTTTACTTTACACGTGTTATAAACCTTACAATCCATCTTTCTTACTTTTATTTAAAGAGTCAGATGTGGTTTTTTATGTTTTTAAGACTAGTCTCTGCCTCTATTGGACAGGCTGGAGTGCACAATCTGCCTCACTTCTGCAACTCCTGCTTCCCTCGGTTCCATTCTCCCTGACTCCAGCACCTCCTGAGTAGAGATCCTGAGCATGAGCCACCACACTGACTAATTTTGTAATTTTAGTAGAGAGGGGTCTACCCATATTGGCCAAGCTGGTCTCAAACTCCTGACCTCAGTGATCCTCGGGAATTTTGCCTCGGCCTCCCAAAGTTGGGATTACAGGCATGAGCCACCATGCCTGGCTAAAGAGTCAGATGTTAAAATTATATATTTGCCTATGTAGATGTCATTTCTAGTGGTTTTTCTTTTCTTTCTTTCTTTCTTTTCTTTTTTTTTTGTACATCCAGATTTTCATGCGGTGTCAGTTTCATTCTACCTGGAGGACTCTTTTAATTTTTTTTTTGTGTGTGTGGTGTAGGCTGGTGGTAGTGAATTTTCAGCTTTCGTAGAATTCTGACACTGGAGCCTCCCCAGTGCTTTCAGATGCCCCACCTCTCACTGAATGACTCTCTTTCGCAATGATGTGAATCTTTTCTGGTTTTGTAGTACTGCCTTACTTTTTTCTTCTGATTTTGAGATTTTTTTCAATTTGAGCAATTCATTTATGAAGTGCCTACTAAATATGGTTTTCTTCAGGTTTCTAGGGGTTTATTCCACCTCTTGATAAGTAGGTTAACAGTCTTCACTCTGATTGAAAAGTTTGTTTCTAAATACATTTTTCTTCTTCCCCAGTCTTTTTGGGGAACTACAATTACTTGTCTATTAGGTGTCTTAAACTTCTGCACTATCATTCACTGATTGTCCATAAAACAAAAATTAAAGCTGGCCAGTAGAGTTGTATTTTAGATATTTCAATCATTCGAGAATTTGTGTTTCTTTTTTTTTTCTTTTTTTATTTTTTTGAGACAGAGTCTCACTCTGTCGCCCAGGCTGGAGTGCAGTGGCATGATCTTGGCTCACTGCAAGCTCCACCTCCCGGGTCCACGCCATTCTCCTGTCTCAGCCTCCTGAGTAGCTGGGACTACAGGTGCCCGCCATGAGGCCTGGCTAATTTTTTCTATTTTTTTGTAGAGACGGGGTTTCACTGTGTTAGCCAGGTTGGTTTCGATCTCCTGAACTTATGATCCACCTACCTCGGCCTCCCAAAGTGCTGGGATTACAGGCATGAGCCACCGCACCTGGAGGCTTTGTGTTTCTTAATCTTTTTTTCTGCAGTGTCTAATCTGCTGTTAATTGCTTCCAGTTAATTTATTATCTCAAATGTTGTAGTTTTTAATCTCCAAAGTTAGATTCTGACCATTTTTATATGTTCGATGCCTCTGCTTAATTCTTTGGACCCATAGAATATTGTCATAATTATCATAATAACTGTTTTAAAGTCCTCTGTGTTCTTTTTTTTTTTTTTTTTTTTTTGAGACAGAGTCTCTTGTTGCCTAGGCTGGAGTGTAATGGCACGATCTCAGCTCACCGCAACATCTGCCTCCTGGGTTCAAGCAATTCTCCTGCCTCAGCCTCCCGAGTAGCTAGGATTATAGGCATGCACCGCCATGCCCAGCTAATTTTTGTATTTTTACTGGAGAAGGGCTTTCACCATGTTGACCAGGCTAGTCTCGAACTCCTCACCTCAGGTGATCCACCTACCTCAGCCTCCTAGAGTGCTGGGATTACAGGCATGAGCCACTGCGCCTGGCTGTCCTCTCTGTTAATTCTAACATCATGTTAGGTCTGGTTCAATTTTGATTAACTGATTATTTCTCCTCTTTATGGGTCATCATTTCCTGGCTCTTTGCCTATTTGGTATTCTTTAATTGGACGCAGGACATTGTGAAGTTTACCTTTTTGCATGCTAGCTATTTTTAAATTCCTTTTTTTCCCTTGCCAGCAGGAAGTTATATTTTATAATTCCTATAAATCGTCTTGAATTTTTTCTGGGGTGCACTTAAGTGACCTGTAAACAGTTGGATCCTTTTGGATCTTGCTTTTATGAACTTTTACGTGGTTCAGGAGTAGTGCTCAGTCCAGGGCTGATTATATCCCGTTACAAAAGCATTATGAATTATGAATCATTCCAGTCTGACTGGTGCGAACAGATACTGTTTTCTGCACTGTGTGAGTACCAGACGCCATTCCATGATTTTCTTGGATGTTTCTTTCCCTGGTACTAGTCAGCTACTCTTTTCACAATCATGCACTGACTAGTGCTCTGCTGAATACTGGTGGCAGAACCTGTACATATGCCCAGATTCTCTCTCTGCTTAGTTATCTTCTCACTGGATCTTTGTCCTATGAACTCTGTCTTGCTCTCCCCAGACACTTAGCTTTACTTCCTCAATTCAGGGAGTCTGCCACCGATCCTTTCCTTTGTGCCTAGCCTGGAAACAATTCTGCACCAGGCTGGCTTTCCCTTCCATCCCACATGGAACTGGGGGTTCAGTGTAACTGAAAACATTTGGGCCATTACATTCAGTTTGAACCAGTTGATTTGCATGTCTGTAAAGGAGTCTGGAAAATGAACCCTAGGGCTAATGTGAATGGTGGACAAAATCAGATCTAGAAGTACTGAATGTATCATAAGCTAAGCAGAATTTTTTAAACTAACAGCATTAGTGATTCAGGTGGAATTTCTTCCTCTTCCCTAGGTTCAGTTTCTGGCGGAAGCATGTAGTTTGTTTTGTTTTGTTTTGTTTTCTCACTGTCAACATAACCTCATTTGTTGCATCTGTTGGAATGTTTATTACCCACTTGGTGAGTCTGGTCTACATAGAGATTCAGCATCCAGGAGCAGGGCCACTGTGAGCCTGTCAGTCAAGGAAATGTGGGAAAGAAAAATCCCATTGGGGTTTATTTATTTGTTTGTTTGTTTATTTATTTATTTGTAGAGGAGTCTCACTCTGTCGCTCAGGCTGGAGTGCAGTGGTGTGATCTCTGCTCACTGCAACCTTGGCTAACTGCAACCCCGGCTCACTGCAACCCCCGCCTCCCAGGCTCAAGTGATTCTCCTGCCTCAGCCTCCCCAGTAGCTGGGATTACAGGCACCCGCCACCACGCCCAGCTAATTTTTGTATTTTTAATAGAGACGGGCTTTCACCATGTTGGCCTGGCTGGTGTCAAACTCTTGACCTCAGATGATCCACCCACCTCCATCTCCCAAAATGCTGGGATTACAGGCGTGAGCTACAGAGCCTGGCCTAAAAATATTACTTTTGCAAGGCACAGTACAGGTCCCGGAAGGCTCTCACCCACTTTCCCACCCTTTCCCAACCTTGTCTCCTGCTTTTGCCTTCTATTCTCCTTGACAGGTCTGGGATCACTGCATCCAGGGCTTGCTTTGCCTTCTATTCTCTGGAGGGAGCACTTAGGCACTTGAGTGCCAGACTGCTGCTTGGAACCACTGAGTGGCCAGCACTGGTGTAACTGCAGGCCAAGGCGTCTGAATCCTCAGGGATCTGCCCTTTACCCAGGTCAAAGGTCCAAGGGCTCTCCTCACAGCTTTCTGCCAGCCCGCTCCAGATACACACATCTTCTTGGAGGTTCAGTTTCTGCCCAAGACCCAGCACATATGTCATGGAGCAACCGTGGCTTTATGATTTTTTGTCCGGACTTCCTGGATCCAACAGGAGTATAGACGAATGTGAAAAGGTTACAATTCTAAAGGTTATAAACCCATAGAAACACACCAGAACTTACCTCCCACTCTGGAAGGTGAATGGTGTGGGCTGGAGGGGTTGTTGCTGCCCTTCAGGCCAAGCACTAATTCCTCCAGTATTACAACCCTGCCCTCAAGGCAGACACGTTGATGAGGAGACAATGTATTACCATTACGCTTGTAATCCCAGTGCTCTGTGAGGCTGAAGTGGGTGGATCACCTGAGGTACGGAGTTTGAGACCAGCCTGATCAACATGGGGAAACTCCCGTCTCTCCTAAAAATACAAAAGTTAGCCGAGCATGTTGTGCACACCTGTAATCCCAGCTGCTCGGGAGGCTGAGGCAGGAGAATCACTTCAACCTGGGAGATGGAGGTTGCAGTGAGCCGACATGGCACCACTGCACTTCAGCCTGGGCAACAGCGAGATTCCATCTCAAACAACAACAACAAGAACAACAAAAAACAACAAGAACAAAAGAAAAAACATATCTATCTATCTATCTATCTATCTATCTATCTATCTATCTATCTGTTCTTATTTGGTGTGAATATGGAATATTGACTCCATATCCTTGGCTTGAGATCCAGATGCAGCTTCTGATTGGTTTTCTCAGGCAAATCACTTGTTCCATATCTGTGCTCTGAGACGGAGGGCAGCCAAGCAGGACCCCCAGGAAATAACTCCTGAGTTTTCAGAGATGTAATCACATTGTCAGCCCATGGAGAAATTCCGGCACTGGAAGAGAATGAAGAGAACTTTGTGAGATTTCCTGATCTAAAACTTCACATTGTTGTGTCACCCTCAACCTCCCTTGCTGAAATGACTGCCCTGTGGCAAATGTGCCCTTCCCTCCTCGCCACTCTGACTAGCAGGACAAGGAATGAGGTTCGCTGTGAGCAGGTTTGTTGATTAGCAATGGCATTCCTTTCATGTTTCTTTAGAATCACCTACGTATTTCCAACATTCAGGAAAGCAAGGGTGTTGTCGCCCGATTTCAAACCGGGAATCTTTCACACGTGAAGCGAACATGTCATCACTCCACTACACAAACCCCTCCCAGCTCCTGGCACAAGACACATTCCTGAAAATGTTAGTGTCTACTGTTTTTAACTATTAGAGTTTCCAATATGAGAAATTCGACTGCTTTTCAAAATTTGAGTGAAAAAGATGCCAGGAATCACAATCCCTCAGGCAGACAGGCCGAACCCTCATTTATAGTTCCATGCCTAGCCCCGAAGCCAAGACCCTAGGGACCCCCAATCTGGCTTCGGCATGCCGGATCTCATGCAGGGTTGCCAGGAACTGTGTTTGGGAAATTTCCCGGCTGACTCTCTCTGGCTCCCAGAAGCTTCAGGAGCTGGTGGGTTTTGAGCGTTGGAGCCCTGAATGCTCCGTGCCACACAGGAGTGTGGACCTGCCCCTGCAGGGCTGCTGACTGCGCCTCAGGGGCCTTTTCCCTGGTGCTGGCCATCAGGGCTCTTGGCTCTTGACAGGAGAGCATGCTTCAGGTCCTCCCAGGAACCATAGGACCCTCCCTGCCTGCCCTTCCCTCAGGCCGAGGGCCCTTACCCACAGGCTTTTCCTTGCCAGCCCTTTGGCCTCAGCACTTCGAAGTCTTCCAAAGCGGATCCTTCACTGCCACTCTCGCTTAGTCTATTCGACTCAGTTTAGGCTGTATTTATTCGCACATTGAAGTTTTAGCAGGTACTGTAGCAAAGCCTGTGTCTCAAGGCATTTGACTGTTTGAAAATACAGAACAAACTGTGCTTCTTGGCCTGCATTGAATTGGTTGGAAGAGCAGGCCACAAGTTTTGTAGAACACAAGGGTTTCAGAGCCATCACCGCTGAAGGACACAGGAGCAGCCTATTCAGATTTCATGATCACAGGATCTCCACCTCCATCTTGAGATTTTTTTTTTTAAGGGCAGTTTTAGTGCATTCTTTCATAATCCTTGAAACTTCTTATTTGCCTTTTTGATGTTCCTGCTCAACAGGTCTTGAAGTGAATTGTAACAAAGAGGTAAGGGCAGTTTTCAGAGAAACGCAGTGTCTGTGAAGTTTTCAAGTTTGTCTCACAGCAAAAGGTCAACAGGCAGAATTTCCTTTTGCTGAAAGATATTAATGTTGTTCCTAAGGTGTTCTTTAGACATGAGTGTAGAAACAAATTTGGGGAAGAAAGTGCCATTTTCTCCAGCAGTTGCTTTTCTTACTGCAGTGGTTACCATGTTTCCTTCACATCCAAAGTTCGAATGCTCCCACGCTGGGGAAAGTGACTGAATGTTCGCTGGATGCCAGGCTGCAGTGTCCAGCTTTGTTCTGCTTTGGTTCAGACTGGAGACTGGGACTGGACTGGACTATGTCTCCCTCACTAGAGACTGGGAGCCCAGTTCCAGATGAGGCAGGCATCATGGGAACTTTTGATTAGGCAATTTTGTGGCATCTTTTTCTGCTTTCTTCCCTCTGAAATCTCTCTCTCTCCCTCTCCACTGACCCACAGGAGAGGATTCACCGTCTTTCTGACTCAGAACATTTTGGGGTCCTTCCTGGACAGAAAAATAAGGCAATTGCCCTTTTCCCTACAGGAGCAGAAAGGGCTGCAGGTATCTGGAGACCCACAAACTCACTTCGTGGGCCACTGCACATCTGTGCCCTGTGGGATCCTGTCATACCCAAAAGTGTGCGGCTTGAAGCTTCTCTGCCGACTGAACAGGAAGTGTGGGGTTCCTGACTCTTCCAGAGGAGCCACACAGAGAGGTCTTAGCATGTCTCTGGACCTTGAGCAGAGGCCAGAAAGAGGCTTGAAGGTGAGGGCAGAGCCAAGAAAGGGTGGAAAGACAGGCCAACCCACTCTCCCAAGGGTACCTTCTTCAGGACAGTCATTTACTCTAATTCAGTGATCAGGAAAGGAGAGGATTGTGTAGAGCAACATCTTTACTTCAAAACACGAATTCCCGCCTAGATGTGGAATCCGAGTAAAATATTGGCATTAAAAAGAACTCTGGTTGGCTGGGCAAGGTGGCTCATGCCTGTAGTCCCAGCACTTTGGGACGCCTAGGCAGGCTGATCCCTTGAGCTCAGGACTTTGAGACCATTCTCGGTAAAATGGCAATATCCTGTCTCTGTGGTGGTGCCCCTGTGGTCCTAGCCACTCCAGAGGCTGAGGTGGGAGAATCACTTGAGCCCGGGTGTTTGAGGCAGCAGTGAGCCATGATCACGCTACTGCACTCCAGCCTGGGTGACAGAGGAAGACTTTATCTTAAAACAAACAAAAACCTGCGATTTGTTTTCTCTGTGTATTGCAAGGATGAGAACAAAAGAGTTCCAACTAAGATGTAAAGAGTGCAGATGCGAAAGGTTTTAGGGGAAACCTGTGGTGTTCTGTCAGGGACCACGGGCCTTGCTTAAAAGAAATTTCATCCAGGCTGTCTGGTTTCCTGCATGTCTCTCAGGCCTGCTGTTGGTGGTCCCAGGGGCTGAGCGCTTAGCCCCTTCCCAGCTTGGGTGCTTCCCCTTTTGCCTTCTCCCAGCAACCTGGTCCACTCCCAAGGCTCCTGTGGCCATCTCTCCAGAGCCATGCTGTCACCTCGAAATGGGGCATCTCTAGATTGGTTTTTTTCATTAAACTGGGATATGAATACATTTATTAGGATGCTCACAAAATAAATGACACATGAATCAGCACTCTCCTCATGTGATAAAGAATACACATGACCCACACTGTGGCAGGAAACAGGGGTAAGGGCTATCAGAGCTGGGACTAAGTGTCCACTGAAGAAATCTCGATTCATCAGAGAGAGGTTGTTTCCTCGGATTCCATCATTTCTGCTGTCGCTACCAGCCAGGTCTCCACAATCTTCCCAGAATCCTTCATTCCAGCACCAGTTCATGTTCTTTGCCCTTGCCACTCCGGACTCTTTCAAGACCTGAGTCCACTGACCCACGTCTCACTCACCCGCCTCTGAAATCCTGCATCACATCTGTTTGGTATGCTGCTGCCCGGCCGCCATCAGGGGCACAATTGTCAGGTGGAGGAAGAACATACAACATCTTACAAAAGCAAACAACAGGGCGACATTAGTAAATGACACTTGGACATAAACGAAACAACCTCACAGAAGACATGCTTCCTCCCAATATGATCCATAATCCCCTAGAAGCATAAGAAACCCCTCGATCGTTTTAACATGTATGAATGATTCTGTATGCCAGGCACAGGGGTATATAGTGGGTGGTGTTTACTTCCATTGTACCCTGCACACAGTCGAAAGTTAGTGACTGGAAGCTAGAACCAGGTCCGTATCCCTGCTCCCATCAGGGTCTCCTGGCTCTTCTTGCCTTTGATGGTGCCACCACTGTACTTCTTCTGTTCTGAACATTTCTTCATTTTTCAATGGAGAGGATAAGAGGAGAAGGATGGCAGAGAGAGGGTGGGCAGGGAGAAGGGGGAAAACAACCCTGTAAAACAGAACAAAAACTGTACAAAACCCCAGAAACCAGACTTAGTACTATAATATTTTATAACAATAGAAAGCAGCTGAAAATAACCTCAGGGGGAGGAGTCAGCAGAGATTGTGCAGCAGAGGCCACAGGTTTAGACGCCACAGGTTTAGACTAGCAGCCTTTCAATGGAGTGCTGAATGGACTGAATCAGCCTTCTTTGATGGTGACAGAACAAGTGATGACAGGACTGGAGATCCCACAGGCCCGCCCCAGAGTCTGCCTGGAGTGCACAAACATTCCAGGCAGACCCAGCACATTCTCGTCTTCACACAGCAGTGGGAGGTGCAGAATGTTCCCTAGCAGCGTGGTGTCTGCAGCCACCACAGTGAACTCACAGATGCCTCTGTTGAGGGTTTTGATGGCCTCATTGGCTCCTGTCTAAAGCTGCTTGTGGTTCCAGTGGCTCCGCACTCCTCAGGGAGCACAGCGCACTTCAGAGCCTCTAGATCAGTTTTGACTTGTGCATCTGGCAGCCATCGTGAGCACTGCGGGTAGGTTCACCTTTTGGAGAAACCTTCGGAAGGCAACAGGAATGAAAAACGCTTGCTGGCACTTCCCTGGTGGCCTAGTGGCTAGGATTCGGTTCAGTGCCGCGACCTGGGTTCGATTCCCGGTCATGGAATATGTGTTTTGTAAGGTCTCCAAAAAGCAGGCAATCTTCCCCCGTTTTGCTGGAACTTGCGATGTGCCCCGAGGCTCAGATGCAGGAGGGGTTCTGTAGTCTTGGGTTACAGAAAACTCTGGTGAAGAAGGGGAGTTAATGGCGACCCTCGGCCTGTTTCTCATGCTCCCGACCGAAAACCTTGTTACCTACTCTTTTCTCCCTTGGGCACCCTAGCACTCCAGTTCTTTTCATATCTCCATTTCTCACACATCAGTATTGACTTCAGAGATCGACTAAGCAGCTTGTTCAAGGTTATACAGCCATGCATTGATCCACAGCTGGGTGGGGCTCCTGCCTTATTTGCTGGGCTGTCATTACTGACAGAATGAGTTCTGCATCTGGCAATGGCTGCTTGCTGCTTTCAGAGTAACTCTCCCACAGATAACGACTATAAATTAGAAACATATATATATATATATATTTGAAGGTGCTGGAATACTGAACAAAAGCAGGCAGACATGTGGAAGAACGGCATATAGTGAGTTTCCCTTTTTGCAAACTTTCGGCAGAAAGCTGTTAACCAAAAAACCATACAATTTGTGAGGTTACAGAGGAGAATTTATTTCTTATAAAGAGTTACAGCGTGTAAGGTGGTCATCCTGACAAGCTGGGAAACGCAGGAAGCCCAGAAGCAGGCACTTTGAGGGAGGGAGGGGCAAGACAGGAATTTAAGTTGAATGGGTTGGCCTAACATACATATTCAACCAGTTATAGGAAGATTCATGAATATTTATGAAGGGGATCCTGATGCATGCTTATTGAACAAACATTCACGTAATATACAACCTTGTTCACCTTGTTATGGATACTTAGCATTTAAATGCATTACAATTAGTCCCTATACACAAAGGTCTTTTCAGGACACAAAGGCACTCAAATGCACAGATACTGTAAAACTGACAGAACCAGTCCATGGTCACTGGTCTTCTCATCAGAAGAAAGTTACTGAAATCAGTCTCTTGTCAGACAAGGCTGTAGTTATGGCTTGTGGAAGAGTGGGGTTCAGTATCTGGTGAGGGGTGAGCAGCAAGTGCTTCAACACTCCCTATTCTCAAGGCCAGTGCTTGTTTAGCTGCTAGAGAAAAAACCTTGTGGCAGTTAGAACATAGTTTATTCTTTGCATGTAGGGGGTGCATGAGTTAACCCTTGCCTGGCATGGTGTCTTATTTATCATTTGGTGTCTTATTGCCATAAAGAGTCCGTTCTGTCAGCGTTATGATCTCTGTGATAACATTAATATCGGTCAGTTTTGTCTAAACTGCAAAAGGCTGGGAATATAATAAGGCTTTTCTGGCCTCTTGTTCCTTCTTGGCCTGGGAGTCAGTTTTGAAGGTTTGCCTAGGGTCCCGTTGGCCAACAGGGGTCCATTTAGTCAGTTAGGGGACTTAGGATTTTATTTTTAGTTTATAAAACAAACTTTGCTCCACCTTACTTGGGTTAGCTAAATTACAATACAAAATCAAACTGTCTTCCTAGGTTAAAGAAATAGAGGACAAAGTTTAGACAACCACAGCAGTTGGAACATCAAGGGGTTAGGTGGAATCTCAGAAAAGAAACAGCACAGTAGGGTGACTACAGCTAACAGCAGTATATTGTACATTTCAAAGGAGCTAAGAAGAGAGAATGTGAAATGATCCCAACACAAAGAAATGATAAAATGTTTGAGATGATGGATATCCTAAACATCCTGATTTGATCATTACACATTGTAGGCATGTATCAAAATATTATATATACTCCCCTAAACATGTATAATTGTTTTGTATCAATTAGAATATAAAACTTAAAATAATAATAATAATAATCAAAGAGGGCGGGAGAGAACTTTTGGAGGTGGCAAATAGTTTGGTTTTTTTTTGAGATGGAGTCTCCCTTTGTTGCCCAGCTTGGAGTGCAGTGGTGCGATCTCAGCTCACTGCAGCCTCTATCTCCTAGGTTCAAGTGATTCTCATGTCTCAGCCTCCCGAGTAGTTGAAATTACAGGTGTGTGCCACCGTGCTGACCAATTTTTGTATTTTTGGTAGAGATAGTATTTCACCATGTTGGGAAGGCTGGTATCAAACTCCTGACCTCAAGTGATCCACCAGCCTGGGCCTCCCAAAGTGCTGGGATTATAGGTGTGAGCAACCGCACGCAGCTGAATAGTTTTATTGTATACATTGTGGTGATGATTTAATGGGTCTATACTTATTTCCAAACTCAGCAAGTTGTGTTCATTACATATGTACAGCTTTTAGTATACCAAGCATACATCAATAAATTGTTTTAAGAAAAAAGTAAAGGGCCGGGCACGGTGGCTCACGCCTGTAATTCCAGCACTTTGGGAGGCCGAAGTGGGCGGATCACAAGGTCAGGAGATCGAGACCATCCTGGCTAACACAGTGAAACCCAGTCTCTACTAAAAATACAAAAAATTAGTCAGGTGTGGTGGCAGGCGCCTGTAGTCCCAGCTACTGGGGAAGGTGAGGCAGGAGAATCACTTGAACTGGGAGGCAGAGGTTGCAGTGAGCCAAGATCGTGCCACTGCACTCCAGCCTGGGTGAGAGAGCGAGACTCCCATCTCAAAAAAAGAAAGAAAAGAAAAGAAAAGAAAAGAAAAGAAAGAAAATAAGAAAATACAGTTATTGTAATTGTCCTGTGATGAATAGATGCCAAATAGAGACAAATACAAAATCTAAGAAAACACAGAGTATTTGTTGATAAATAGATTTCTACAAGAATATTCATGCACAGCAGTCTTCATAATAGTCCAAACTAGAAATAACCAAATTGTCCACCAACATATTCCAATATGTGGTGTATTCACATATTGGAATAACACTCACCAGTAACATCCAAATAAGCCAGATACATATAATAATATGAATACACTTCAAAGACATGAAAAAAATGCATAACACAAAAAATGAATTTATGTGAATTTGAAGAAGAGAGCAACATAATCTATGATGATAAACATCAGAATAGTGATTAACTAAGGGGAGAAGGGTGGGATTGCCTGGAAAGGGACTCTACAGACCTTTTTAATTTTTTTTTTATTTTTTAAATATGAAAAAATAATATTTATAGAGATGGGGATCTTGCCATGTTGCCCAGTCTGGTCTCAAATTCCTGGGCTCAGTCAATCTTTCCACCTCAGCCTCCCAAGTGCTGGGATTACAAGCATAAGCTACCGTGCCTGGCATCTACAGACCTTTTTGGGATGGTGGAAATTATCTATAATTTAAACATGTCAAGAAAGATGAACGAGGAACTGCTAAAGTACAGCCGAGATCATCTCATGCTGTACCCTTAACATCTATTGGATATTACGGTGAAGGGCTTGAGGATAACACCATTTTCATATTATACTGGGATTATGGGGGATATTATGAACAGTGAGAAAAGTTATGATTCATTGCCCACTTTTACTGCTGCTGACTCGCTAAGGTTTTGGCATTGAAGAAACCAAGATTATTACTAATCTTGGTCCTGTTGTACCTTGTAAAGTTTGTGTCTTCTAGATTACAATAATTCCATGTTACGATGCTGGCACAAGACTTTCAACCCATCCCTCTTTCTGACTCCAGAAAATAAAGACATCCTACCTTTTGGGCCTTTAGAACAGGTATCCAGAGAGAGTTTACTTCTCCAATGCTAGGCAGGTCTACTTACAATATCAGCAGGAAGCAGTTACAGAAGATGAACTTCCACCCTTCTCAAAGCCCTTTTAAGATTAAGGAGGATATAGAATCTCTGATGGGGAAATGAGGTAGGAGACCAGTAGGTGTTGTTTTCCAGTCAACCCCATTGAACAGAGCAGGATCTGGTCAAACAGGGCTATAAAGAAGCCTGCTGGAACCAGCAGATGATGACTAAGTGACCTCTAGTTGCCCTCACTGCTTATGGGCATAAAGACTACCACTGGGACATGGCCATTTACAAATGTCATGGCAACACCTTGGCAATGACCTGAAAGTTACTTTATATGGTTCTGGAAACTCCCTGCCCCTTTTCCAGAAAGTTCTGAATAGCCTACTCTTAATTGGCATGTAATTAAAAGTGGGTCTGGCCGGGCGCGGTGGTTCAAGCCTGTAATCCCAGCACTTTGGGAGGCCGAGACGGGGCGGATCACGAGGTCAGGAGATCGAGACCATCCTGGCTAACACGGTGAAACCCCGCTCCTACTAAAAAATACAAAAAATTAGCCGGGCTTAGGTGGCAGGCTTCTGTAGTCCCAGCTACCGGGAGGCTGAGGCAGGAGAATGGCGTGAAACCCGAGAGGCAGAGCTTGCAGTGAGCTGGAGATCCGCCACTGCACTCCAGCCTGGCGACAGAGCGACTCCGCCTCAAAAAAAAAAAAAAAAAAAAAAAAAGTGGGTCTAAGTACAACTAGCTAGCAGCCCACAGGCACCAACTCTGGGCACACTGCCTATGGATTAGCCCTGCTCTGCAAGAAGCAGCACCAGTTCAATAAAAGTTGCTTTCTCTCACCAGCGACTTGCCCTTGAATTCTTTCCTTGGCTACAACAGTCTGGGAGAAATTTCCCAGGCTACAAACCAGTTTTGGGGCTCGCCTGCCCTGCGTCACTGTCATTGTTTCCTTGGGTTTCCCAGGAATGTACATGTGTGACACTGCTGCCCTGCTTATAGATCTATTTCCTTGCAAGGAAACAGGAATATCTTGCCTGAGGCTTCCAGAGTTGGAGATACATGTAGTTTCACTACTGAGTGCTAACATTTAATTTTGGAATCAAGTGATGCATTCAGCATGGTTGCTATCATTTTGTGGTATACATGTAGTGAATACATTCGTGATTGAGTTTCCTGCTTTTAGCTGGAGCAAGAAAGTTTTATAACTGTGATTTGTACAAAGAAATCATAGGCAAGAGAATGTGTGTAAAATAAACTTTATTGTCAGAGGTTTCTAAATGCTCATCCTTCAAGGAAAACGGACATATGGTGAAGAGCTGATAAACAGTCTACAGCAGTGTTATTCTAAGTTAATCTTGATTCCAAGTCCTTGCCATTTTCCTCCAGCTGCTGTTGACTCCAGTTATATATAGGTTGGGAGAAAGGGGATTATCTATGAATCTAGGTATCACTGTTTCTTGGGCAGTTATCACATTTGCAGGCTGAAGGGATGTGATTTCTACAATCAAACTATCCATTTGGAGTACAAATCTGGAGTGGCTGTAAAATTTGGTTCTCAGAGATGGAGCTTTCAGATTTGGACTTTCAATCGTTCTGTTGTTTCAGTTTTTCTCATCAACTGGGGAGCTGTTTGTGACTAAGCTTTGTTAAAAGTAGAAAAGAGCTTTTGATAGTTCCAACATTAGTTGTTACTTGAAACACACACACACACACACACACAGCGAAACAATAACCTTTGGTGAGGTCTTGCTGATACTTAACTGAGGCTGGAGTGAGAGCTAAGTGGTGATACAGGCCAGGTGCAAACTGAGTGCAGCTAAGTGGATAATCTCTGGTAGTGAAGATAATCTCTGGCCTAGAAAAAGATAGTAATAATAGATTGAAAAGAAAGTCTCCTGAAATGAACTAGCTGGCCTGTGGTGTAGGACACAGGACCTCAGCCACCTTGTGATTCTAAAAGCCTTGCTCAAAGCCACTGCAGATGAGTTAGCTAAGTCTCTACCACCTCCTCAGCATCAATTGACTCTCCATAATACTCCTGTGAAGAGAAATAAAGGTCTTTCCCACCTCCAGGAAGGGATTTGCTTAGCCTCAAATGTGCACATTCAGAAATAGCTTGTAAGAAAGAGAGGACAGTTTGCAGAGAAATAACCCTCCTAAGTCCACATCCTATTCCTTTT
Source organism: Papio anubis (assembly GCF_008728515.1). Classification (NCBI taxonomy): domain Eukaryota; kingdom Metazoa; phylum Chordata; class Mammalia; order Primates; family Cercopithecidae; genus Papio; species Papio anubis. The sequence goes on along the minus strand of NC_044976.1, from coordinate 120,155,933 downwards.
AATTAAGAGCGTGGTGTCAAGGGAAGAGCCCTAGAATGTCAAAGCCAACAGGGTGCTCAGATATCACCCAAGTACAGTTCCATCTTTGGCCATAAGGAGACAATGGTGTCAAGAGGCTAAGACCATGTGATCTGTAGGTGAAAAATCTGGGATGAGAATGGAGGCCTCAAACCTTTTCCACGACATCACAGAGTTCAGGAGCAGTTAGAGGGAAGTCTTCAATCTGGAGAACACTAACAGGCTCTAGAGATTATTGGGTCATGGTGGCTGGGACAGAAATAAGGATTCACAGAAAGATGTTTATAGTAAATGTTCTTTTACAGTAAATGTTCTTTTGTGATTTTGCTTGATAAAAAAGCTGAGCAAAAGTGAAAAAGTTTTCTTTCTTTCTTTTCTTTTTCTTTTCTCTTTTTATTTTATTTTATTTTTTTATTTTTGAGACAGTTTCACTCTTGTTGTCCAGGCTGGAGTGCAATGGTGCAATCTCAGCTCACCACAACCTCCGCCCCTGGGGTTCAAGCAATTCTCCTGCCTCAGCCTCCCAAGTAGCTGTGATTACAGGCATGCACCACCACGCCCAGCCAATTTATTTATTTTTTTTTTTTTTTTGCATTTTTAGTAGAGACGGGGTTCCTCCATGTTGGTCAGGCTGTTCTCAAACTCCCGACCTCAGGTGATCCTCCCAAAGTGCTGGGATTACAGGCGTGAGCCACCACACCTGGCCAAAAGTAAAAATTTTCTAATTGCAATTCTTAACCACTTATGGGTTGTGAAATCAATATAGTGGACTGCGTACTACTACAGGCTTTATTTAAATACTAGGTAGGGTGGATTACACATAGTAAAAGGTTTTTTTAAAAATGATCACAAAGAATTAGATATTTCTCACTGCATCTTGTGGTCAGAAAAGTTTGAGAAACTGCTCTATGTAGGCAAATTATAGGTTCAATCTATCCATCGACCTCTTTTTCTCTTCTCTTTTTTCCATGCTATGCAAACAGGACCATGGAGAGAGGAAGGCAAATTCCATCAATAGGTGGTGTTAAGCCTTTTCTATGAGATAGCTGCACATTTGGGACACTTCTATGCTGGTGACTTGAGATTCTAGTAGACAGATGGTCCTTTTCATCTTTAGCCACATGTAAAAATTACTTGGGAGCTTTTTAAGACTACTAGTGGCTTCCATCCACCTGGAAGCATTTAAGTCAGAATCTCTGTGTGTACAGTCCAGGCACTTGTGTTAGTTAAAAACTTCACCAGTCTTTATAATGTGACAGAACGGTTTAAAGCTACTGAGTAGACCCACCCTATTTCCCACCATTGTCTTTGTTTCTCTTTCACCATAGGCTTCTTTCCCATGAGAAAGTGAAGATGTCAGTCTCTCTTTTCACAGTCTCAAGTAAATCACTATCTTTCTCAATTGGACTGCCAAGACAAAGATTTCTTTCCATTTATCTATCTGGATTTTTACAAAGCTGGCCTCTGGATTCCCCTTTCTCAAAGCTAATTCACCAAAAAGGCACTGCTCAAGTCAAGGAGCTGGGCCTTCATACACCTGCACCTGTCAATCATGGGTAAATACTTTGCAGGCGGGGTTGCTGGGTGCTGTGGGATTGACATAAACTCCCAGGTATTGCCAGCTCTGAGCCTCAGGCAAGCTTGTGACTAAGAGACTCCAGTAGTCTGAGGACAGTCCTTACTCAGAAGGGTCTTTGGAAGCAAAAACAAACACAGGCATGAGAGGGGGAAAAAAAAATCCCATGTGATCTTGGTTTATACCTAACAGAACTTGTGCAAGAATGGATATTTAAGGTGGGTATTGTATACAGCAGAGCTTAGTAAATACCAAGTCTGGAGTTTAAGGGATAGGCTGAAGAGATTTTGCAGGTTTGTAAACATTTGTGCCAATCTGAACATACTTTTGTTTGCGTTTGGTTTTTCTCCTCAGTGGTAAGAGCTAGGCACAATAAGGTAGCTAGGCTATTATAATTTGAATCAATACATTTTTATTTTGCCAAGGACCAAGATGAACTATGACGATTTCAATTTTTTAGTACTTTATTTTCATCAGTTTGAAAATTAAGACTTTTGCTCCTTTTTTGGCTTATGGCACCTTTTTGGTTTTCACACTTTCTCAGAGACAAGTAACTTATAATCTAAATTATGATTGCTTATTCTTTCAGTACTCTAGGGAAAAGTTGATTTAATCTTGACAAAATGTATTCAATTAAAATAATTGTTCTCTTAAATCTTTTCTTTCCTTTCTTTCTTTCTTTCTCTTTCTTTCTTTCTTTCTCTCTCTTTCTCTCTCCTTCCTTCCTTCCCTCCCTCCCTCCCTCCTTTCTTTCTTTCTTTCTTTCTTTCTTTCTTTCTTTCTTTCTTTCTTTCTTTCTTTCTTTCTCTCTCTCTCTCTCTCTCTCTCTCTCTCTCTCTCTCTTTCTTTCGTCTTACTCTGTCACCCAGGTTACAGTGCAGTGGTGCAATCTTGGCTCACTGCAACCTCCACCTCCTGGGTTTACATGATTCTCCTGCCTCAGCCTCCCGAGTAGTTGGGACTACAGGCACGTGCCACCACGCCCTGCTAATATTTGTATTTTTAGTAGAGACGGGGTTTCACAATGTTGTTCTCTTAAATCTTTTCACCTTTTAAGCTTGTCCTTTTCTTCTCCAATTTGCAATAGTGGAGTGTGAGTGCACTGAAATACTATATTTCTTAGAGCTACTTAATCCTGGAGACTGGCAGTCGGGGGGCTTGGAGGGGGTGCATCTAGAAAGCAGCCGTCTCTAAGTTGAGAATAACTATGAGAATTGTGGGTCATAAGTCTTTGAGCAGCTCTGGCCTCCCTGTCCTCTTTTGTTTCTACAGTGGGGTGTGACAAGAGAAGGGACCCATCTGGGAGTGACTTCATATTGTGACCTTTCACCACTTACCTCTGGAAATTTGATTCAGGCAAGCCGGGGGAGTCTCCGGTATTCTTCTCTGAGAACTCTGTTTTCATTATACAGCTGGACAACGGAATCTATGATCTGCCTGTAGAGGTTAGAGGTGCATCCTGTTCCAGGAAATAATTACAATTTAGGCAAGTCATACACGTTTGCTTAAGAGAATGCTTTCTGCACATTCCATGTTCTTCCTCTCTATCTTAGCCTAGGGAGAAAACCATGGGGACTGAAGGCTGGAACTTTAGTGTGATGGGACAGAAGCTTAATCATGATTCTCAACCAATGCCAGCACGTCACATGTATTATCATGTCCAATGGCTGCAATATGAAGGAGGCTTTCCTGAAATAGTTGCTGCTTTGGTATGGGAAGGGACCTGGTTACTGTTCTTCTGGCCCAGCATGATGTTGTGAAATGATGGCCTCTGTGTGAGAGCAATCGAAGAGGAGGGGGTTGGAGAGAACCACCTTGGGGTGGTAGAATGAAGAGTAACCAAGACATAAGGGAAGCTGATGAGGATGGCAGCAGAGGAGACTCTCATTCTGCTACATGAGGTGCTCAGAAACCTGGGTTCTACTGAATGCCAATCACATAAGAAGCAGAGAGACAGCAGGCGGTGTACAGCAGCAGAAAGAAGACGGCAGACAGCCTAGGAATCACAAGAATGATTTTAGAGGTAGATACCTCTAAGATGGAGGCAAATCTTTAAGCCTATATATTCACCTATAAATAGGAATGATAGTAGCTGCCCTACCTCTCTAGCTGGGACATTTGTAATGAATAAGTGAAGTAAAGTATGTCAAAGTGCTTGAAATCTATAAAACTCTGCCCCAGTCACATGCCTTTAGAACAATACATATTGCCAGAAGCAGACCGACTTGGGCTTCTCCTACCATTTTTTCATCAAAGCTGCTGAGATGACGTTCCAGCTTTTCTCGCAGGCAGTTGTTGATGACAAGGGTTTCCTTCAGGTGCTGCCGCTGGCTCTGGATCTCATCTTCTGCAGCCATTTCACCAGGACATGGAATGAGATGGGAAATGAAGAATGCCGATCACTGAAGGGGGAGTCAGGGGCCTCTCATCAAGATCCCTGCCTTTCACCATTCTTTTGCCAACTTCATCTTCTCATCAGGGAACAAAAGGCAACTTTCTTTAATAGCTTTTAAGGTTTCAAACAAAGCATGGCCAAGTGCTAAGCAAATTCCACAGGGATGCCTCCCACATGGAGATGTGGGAAGTATAAAGCAGGTTGACAGGAGTTGGGAAAACACTGGAGGTCTCTGAGTAGGGCTTTTCTAGCAGTAGGAAAGGTGTGACCACCTCCTTGAGATGACTTATAGGTACTAGGGAACATCTTCCTCTCTACAAAATATCTCTCCTGAATGTCTTTTGTTGTTGTTGTTGTTGTTGTTTGACAGAGTCTCTTTCTGTCGCCCAACCTGGAGTAGTGAGGCACCATCTTAGCTCACTGCATCTCCGTCTCCCGGGTTCAAAGGATTCTCATGCCACAGCCTCCCAAGTGGTTGAGACTACAGGCATGCACCACAATGCTTGGCTAATTTTTGCATTTTTAGTAGAGATGGGGTTTCAGCATGTTGGCCTGCCTGGTCTTGCATCCTGACCTTAAGTGATCCACCCACCTAGGCCTCCCAAAGTGCTGGGATTATAGGTGTGAACCACCGTGCCCAGCCCTGAACATCTTTAACAGATGGTAAAGACCTTCTTCTGCACCTTGTTGTGAAATTGGAAAGAGTAATAAAGATGCCTTTGTCAGAGGACGGTATGAGTAATAAAAGCCACATACTTATACCCATCCCTGGCAAAATGACAAGCCTAATATGGTTTATATTACTGTGAAATCTCAGTGAGTCTCTTTCTATTGCATAGAAGAGTATATAAAGCATATAGTCCCCTAACAATCCAAACTTTTGCCCCAAAGTCAAGTCAAACATTCAAGTAAGGGAGAGGAGATATAGGTCAAGGTTTTAATCTATATACACAGCAGTGAGGCTACCAACCCAAAGGGCTCTTACATACCTAAAGAAGCTCCAATGGCTAGCGTGGAGTTATTCTGGGAAGAGGGCATGCTGGTGGCATTGCTATTAGATTCAGCCTTTTCTCCAGCAGATAGCCTCGTTGTTTATTTAGATTGAATTACAACATTGAGACTAAACTAACAGAGATCGTAAAAATATCTTGGTGCTGCACAAAGATGGAGAATCCTGGCTATTCACCAAAGGGTTGCCAAGACCAAAGTCTTTTCTTTATGGAAGTCCCCTGATATTCTAGTAGTCAGATGGAACCTTATGAGAAAGCAAGCACCTGAGGGGAGATGGAGACTGGAGCTTGAAACCCAGGAACCATTATAATTGCACCTCCAAACATATGGACCAGCCTGCCAACATTCTTGGGACAGCTAGAACAGCTTGGGAAAACTGTTTAGGAACTGTAATTATCAAGAATATTTCAGGAAGGCTGGGCGCGGTGGCTCACGTCTATAATCCCAGCACTTTGGGAGGCAGGGGTCGGCGAATTGCTTGACCTCAGGAGTTTGAGGCCAGCCTGGGCAACAAGGCAAGACCCTGTCTCTACCAAAAAGGCAAAAATATAGTTGGGAGTAGTGGCATGCATCTGTGGTCTCAGCTACTCAGGAGGCTGAGGTGAGAGGGTCATTTGATCCAGGTTGTAGGTTGTGGTAAGCTGAGATCATGCCACTGCACTCTAGCCTGGATGACAGAACAAGAGACCCTATCTCCCTCTCTCTCTCTCTCTCTCTATATATATATATATATATATATATTTTTTTTTTTTTTTTTTTCTTCAGGAAAGATAAGATATCCCACTTTAAAGAAGGAGATCTGTTAAACGGATTTGTACATGTGCTGCAGTAGTGGCAGAGAGTCTGCCATAATCTCTTCACTCTCTCCATTCTGGCCTACTTTGAGTATACCAACTTGCAGATGCCATTCGGGGTCAGAGGGACTGAGGTGAGGACAGGAACAGAGCAAATTACTTGACCCAACAGGGAACTGTACTTGAGACTTGATCCCAGAGCTATGTTCAGCCTAATCACTTTTTAAAAGTGAATCCTTAGAGCCTGCATGCAGAGAATAACATCTCGCAGTTTAGACAGAGGTGTTGAGCATGTAGAATGTAGGAGCTACTGAGAGATTGATGGAGCTTTATTTTTCTTATCAAAGGAGTACTCACTGGCTATATCCAGAGCAGAGGAGTCTTCCTGTGCATCAGAGAGGAAGGCATTGCTGCTGGGAAGCTGGTGGGAGACATGGCAGCTGGAATGAGTCAAATGCTGTTCATCTAGTGAGTCCTCCAGGACTTCATCCATTTCTTCCTCCTAGACCTCCCTCCTGAGCCTGGTGGAGTAGGCAAGACAAGGGATTCAACCAAGGCAGCCTGGAGCCACAGCTTCATAGCTAGTTCTGATCTGAAGCTCATGGAAGAGGCACCAAAACCAAATGGACCATCATATCAAAGAGGAAGTATATAATCCACTTTTGACTGGGAGTATAGTGGGCCAAGAGTTAGTATAGAAGTGAAAACAGCAAGTGATCAGTGCATTGACCTCATAACACACAGATAAGGCAGCAGACTCAACAACTACTCTAAAATACACTCAGGGCACACAGGACACACAGAGATTCATACTATTGGCTTCAAAATGCTGTGTTCAAATTTTATTTAATATGATGTGGAGTGGTCCATTGAATACCAGCTCTTGAGACAATGTAACATCCCAGGGCTTTTGCAGATTTTAGACCCCTAGCTCTAAATACTTGCTATGGTTTCAGTTTATTTTCAAGGTAATTTTCTGGCTATAAAACATCTGCCAACATAATTCAGGAAAACTGTGCAGAAACCAGATAGGCATCTCACTTTGGTTTGCAACCATATAGATTTTAAAGATACAGGAACCAGGGATCCCTGGTTAGTTTACTTTTCAGTAAGACTGACTAGTTAACTAAGTGTGAGAAATTACTAGGAAATAAGAACCAATACAAGAATTGCAAAGAGAGCAGAGAACCATTTTTTAAGGGGTACATTGTATAATCAGTCAACAAAAAAAGGTACACTCAGCAGTTTCTGCTTTTTCTAGATCTGGGACCTTTAACCTCTTGAACCCTTGTTTCTGGAATTCTCTTTAGATTTAGTCAGTCCATTATCAGCCTCTTCATCATTCAGAGTTACCTGGGAGCCAGTAGCTTTTGCCTGTCTTCATTTTTCTTACCATTGTGATTTTCTGCAAATCAAAATTAGAAAGAGCTGGTCAGAAATTAAGCAGGTCCCATTTCACACATTGCACATGTGGGGCCTATATGATCAGGGACATAACACTTGACATGTGTGTTCAGAATGCTCTGTGAGAATTTTTGCAGGAGGCCTCAGGTTGTGTCTTTAGAGAAGTGGCCTGGTGGGCTTCCCTGAGCCCACTGGACAGGGTGTTCCTGATGTGGTGAATTATCACCATGACATCAGCTGCCTGAAGCAGAGCAAAAAGTTTAAAATGTCTTTTGTTCCCCAGCTCAAAGAATACTTGCCTGGCTGCCCTTTGGACTTCTCCAGTTATAACCTTCCTTCCTGCCACAGGCTGGTTGCCAGACCATGACTGTTTCTCCCCTTGCTACTCACACACAGAACCTGCTCCAGTCTCTGAGAGGACTAATAGCCCTGTCCTACCGCTACTCCAAAACCAGAGGACTGCCCAGGTGCCTTTAAGTCTGTCCCCGTTGTGCTTCCTCCAATGTTCTTGGTGGTAATTCTTTTTCTCTTCTTCTCAGTTTGTTAGTGAGAATTGGGGGTGATTCTGTGAAAAATATTCCAGTATAAATCAACTTTTCTAACATCAGTTTCTACTATATCTTGTCCCTAAACTAACTCCAAAAGATTTGGACAGTTTATCGGGACCTGAAAATAAATAAATAAATAACCCTGAAAGAGAAATACACTCATGAACATTAAGACACTACTTCAACTGATCTGTACAGCAGCCGTGGAATTATGATTTGACCCCCTTTACAAATAAGGAAACAGAAATTCAAGAAGGATCAATCACTTGCACAAAGTTAGTAAATACAGCGCTGAGGCTAGAGCCTAGGTAATTCTGATTCTTAGACCAGGGGTCTTCCCAATCTAACAGGCTGCCTTCTCTCATACTGTTCTTTCTGACCACAAAGATTGAACGGAGACTTCTGCTTCTGGCCAAGTTGGAGTAATAGGGACCAGATTTGTCCTCCACCTTAAACAACTAAGAAACTGGAAAAAGTATTTTAAACTGTAGCTTCAACATTGGATATAGTGCAGTACAGTACAGTGATCCCTGAGAGAGAGAAAATAAAAGAGGTGAGTCCTGTGACTGCTCCAGTTTCCTGCCTGAGATTGTCAAGTGCAGAGCAGGGAGGGAGGACCCAGGCAGAGCCTGGTAGTAAGTTTGAAGAAGTCAGGGTGGCTAGACATCACAGGACAGACTAGAGAATAGATTGCTGCACAGACAGAATGCCTTGGATAGCTGTCTTCAATCTTCAGCTAAGTACTGATTAGTATATGAATTTGAGGAAATTATGCAAAGCAGGGAAAATAACTTCCCAAAAGGAATAATCTCTGTAGCTCACACAGAGCTTGCAACACTTGATGTTTCCATCAGCTAGAGTGAAAATCCCTTTTAATAGAGGGAGCATTGCTTAGAACAGGAGTCGCCAATCCCCAGCACTGGTCCATGGCCTGTTAGGAACGGGGCCGCACAGCAGGAGGTGAGCAGCCAGCCAGAAAGCATTACTGCCTGAGTTCTACCTCCTGTCAGATCAGCACTGGCATTAGATTAGCATTGGAGCACAAGCCCTATTGTGAACTGTACATGCCAGGGGTCTAGGTTGCATGCTCCTTATGAGACTCTAACTAGTGCCTGATGATCTGAGGTGGAACAGTTTCCTACTGAAACCACCCAACTCCCAACCCCTACCATCCCACCCCCACCTTGTCTGTGGAAAAATTGTCTTTCATGCAACCAGTCCCTAGTGCCAAAACTGTGGGAGATCACTGGCTTAGAACCTTCAAAAGAGTGTTGCCCCCAGTGTAAACTATGGACTTTGTGTGATAATGACACGTCAATGTAAATTCATCAACTGTAACAAATGTACCATTCTGGGGAGAGATGCTGATAGCCTAGGAGGCTATGCATGTGTGCAGGCAGGGTGTATATGGGAACTTTTTGTACTCCCTGCTCAATTTTGGTGTGAATCTGAAACTACTCTAAAAAATAAGGTCTATTTTCTTAAAAGTCATATTGCCTCCATAGTGGGAAAAAAAATAGCAGTTGACTAATAGCTGCTCTTATCCTGCCTAAAAAATTTAAAAAGCCAGCTTTAAAAGATGCAAATTGATTTTAAGTAACTTTATTGTATACCAAAACAAAGCTAAAATAGTTTTAACACAAAATGCAAAAAATCCAGCACTCAATAAGTTACAATTTGCAATGTCTAACACCAAATCAAATAGTGTTAGGAATGCAGAGAGACAGAAAACTGTAATCCATGATAAGAAGGGAAAAAAAAAAATCAATCTGCTTAAACTGACTTAGAAAGGACACATCAAGTGAGAATTAAAAGATCAATAGAAAAGACACAGATGACAGAATCTGTAGACAAGGACATTGAAACAAATATAACTATATTCCTTGTATTAAAGAAGCTAGGCCAGGTGTGGCAGCTCATGCTTGTAATCCTGGCACTTTGCGAGGCCAAGGTGGGTGGGTCACCTGCGGTCAGGAGTTGGTGACCAGCCTGGCCAATGTGGTAAAACACCATCTCTCTGAAAAAATATGAAAATTAGCTGGGTGTGGAGGCACGTCCCAGCTACTCAGGAGGCTGCAGGCACAAGAATCCCAGCTACTCAGGAGGCTGAGGCACAAGAATCACTTGAACCCAGGAGGCGAAGGTTGCAGTGAGCTGAAATCTCACCATTGTACTTCAGCCTGGGCAACAGAACGAGACTCTGTCTCAAAAAATAGAATAAAATAAAATAAACAAGCTAGGGGAAAATATGAAATGATGAAGAGTTACATAGGCGGCCTTAAAAAAAGATATAAATTAAATTTACATGAAAAATAAAGTCTGAGATGAAAATACACTGGATAGGATTAACAGCAGATGCTGCTGAAGAAAGATTAACCAATTTCAAGACATGGAAATAGAAACAAAGAGAGAAAAAAAAGATACAACAAAAATGAACAGACCATTAGTCAGCTGTGGTAAAATTTCAAAGCAGCTAATACAAATATAACTGGAGTCTTTGAATGAGAGGCTAGAGAGAAAGAAGAGAATATATATTATATAGATTTGATATACATGTGCCATATATAATATATTGTACATGCCATGTATAAGACATATATGTCATTATTATTCAAATGTGAGGAGAACTATAAACATGCAGATGCAAGAAACTAGATAAAGTAAAACAATATGTAAAAGATAAAACTATACAAAGTCTTATCTTAACTAAACTGCTTCAAACCAGTGATAAATAGAAAATCTCAAAAGTGGCCAGAGGAAAAACGACATATTATGTACAGAGGAACAAAAATAAGAATTATGGCAGACTTCTTGTTAGAAACAATGTAATCCAGAAGACAGTGGAATATCACTTTTCAAACACTTTAAAAACAAAAACTGTCAACTAGAATCCTACACCCAGTGAAAATATCTTCCAAAATGAAGGTGAGTTCTTATGCTCATCAAGATGAAGTAATCCACTATACTCTCTCTCTCTTACTGATTGAAACTAAGAACTCTCAGGCCAGGCACAGTGGCTCACATCCGTAATCCCAGCACTTTGGGAGGCCAAAGCAGGTGGATCACTTGAGATCAGTAGTTCAACACCAGCCTGGGCAACATGGAGAAACCCTGTCTCTACAAAAAATACAAAAGTCAGCCGGGCGTGGTGGCACACACTTGTAGTACCAGCTACTTGGGAGGCTGAGGTGGGAGGACTGCTTGAGCCCCGGAGGCACAGATCACAGTCAGCCAAGATTGTGTCACTGCACTCCAGCTTGGGTAAGAGAGCAAGACTCTGTCTCAAAATAAAAAACAAAACTCAGAACTCCTGAAAGAATATGAAAAGTAATTACCTGAGTGCTCTAAAGAGAAAACAATAGAATGCAGATTAAGGACCATAGTCAAAACTAAGATAAAATTTACAATGGAGATAACTCTGCATTTTTTCTCCCCACTTTGAGGCACTTGGGAGGAGCTAAGGGTCTTCAGAGCCTGTAGCCAACTTACCTGTGGCAAGTTTTCTGACAAGAACCTCTGTCAACTGGCTTCCTTGTACCATTTGCTCACAGAATCTCTGTCTCTGGTAGTAGGCAATGCCAGTGTTCCTGAGAAGGCCCTCAAAAGACTTGACTGTGTTCTTCACATGCTGGGTGAAAAGGTAGCAGACACCTCTCCCTTCCTGTATCTTCTGTAGTAAGTGGGTCAGTTCTTCAGCCTGAGCCTGAATTAAGGGATCATATATCCTAAGGTGGGAAAGAGGAGTAAGAGGGAATGTAGTGAATAATAGGTTATAGAAGTTTCAGAGGAGACATCTCTTAGAATCCCTGTGAGGAACTCCCAAGTTGAATTCTTTTTTTTTCTTTTTTCTTTTCTTTTCTTTCTTTCTTTCTTTCTTTTTTTCTTTTTTCTTTTTTTTTGAGACAGTCTCACTCTGTTGCCCAGGTTGGAGTGCAGTGATGTGATCTCAGCTCACTGCAGCCTCTGCCTCTGCCTCCGCCTCTGCCTCTGCCTCCGCCTCCCAGGTTCAAGCAATTCTCTTGCCTCAGCCTTCCAAGTAGCTGGGACTACAGGTGCCCATCACCATGCCAGGATAATTTATATATTTTTTGTAGAGATGGGGTTTTGCCATGTTGGTCATGCTAGTCTTGAACTCCTGACCTCAAATGATTCATGCACCTCACTGTACCAAAGTGCTGGGATTACAGGCATGAGCCACCGCCCCTGGCCCAAGATTAATTCTTGTACAAGTTGTGTGACTTGCCTGTGGCAGAAGGAATGAAGAAACAGCCTTGGGGTTGTCTGTTATTTTACTAACTTTGCTTTAAAAAGATGCCCCTTTGGTTCCCCACTTTAGCCTAAGTACATTTTCGTACAATATACATCAAGCATTATACAGTAACTGGAAAAAAAAAAAAAAAAAGGCCAGGTTCAAAAATGCTGACCAGGTATCTCTGGTATTATTGAAAGTTAAAAAGAAAAATCAGTGAAAAGGTCAAGAAGGGCAGTATTCTTTTGAATGACATGAAGATAGACCATAATCAGTAAGAAGGCAATTAAAACTAAAGTTCTGGCCGGGTGCAGTGGCTCACGCCTGTAATCCCAGCACTTTGGGAGTCCGAGGCAGGTGGATCACCTTAGGTTAGGAATTTTGAGACCAGCCTGGCCAACATGGCGACACCCCATCTCTACTAAAAATACAAAAAATTAGCTGGCATGGTGGTGTGTGCCTGTACTCTCAGTTCCTTGGGAGGCTGACCTAGGAGGATCGCTTGAACCTGGCAGGTGGAGGCTGCAGTGAGCTGAGATCACACAACTGCACTCTAGCCTGGGCAACAGGGTAAGTAAGACTCCATCTCAAAAAAAAAAAAAAAAAAAAAAGTAAAGTTCTGAGTAGTAATTTCATTACTCTATGTGGGATTTCATTGTTTCCTAATTATTGTATAAGCATTTCTCATGGTGATATGGTTTGGCTCTGTGTCCCTACCCAAATCTCATGTTGGATTGTAATCCCCAGTGTTGGAGGAGGGAACAGCTGGAAGGTGACTGGATCATGGGGTCGGATTTCCCCCTTGCTATTCTCGTGATAGTGAGTGAGTTCTCATGAGGTCTGGTGGTTTGAAAGTGCAGCACCCTCTTTGCTCTCTCTCTCTCTCCTCTTCTGGCCATGTGAAGACCATGCCTGCTTCTCCTTCGACTTCCACAATGATTGTACGTTTCCTGAGGCCTGCCCAGAAGCAGAAGCCTGTACAGCCCACAGAACCATGAGCCGATTAAACCTCTTTTCTTTATAAATCACCCAGTCTCAGATACATGTTTATAGCAGTGTGAGAATGGACTAATACACGTGGGTTCCAACGTGGAATGTGGGCTCTGTGAGTCTAAAGACAGTGCCACCTATGACCCGACTTACAGCACCCGGTAGTATGTACACATGCAAGTAGTTATTCAGTTAATGTTTAGAACCATGTAGTCCCAGAGCTGGACTGAACATTTACAGTCATCTACCCCATCTCATGCTTGATTTTTCTCCTTGATACTCTTCTAAGTAGTTATCCGCAGGTCCTCTTTCAAACTCTATTCCTTAGAGTTACTAGAAAGTGTCAGGGGAAGTAAAGACACGTACTGGGGAGAAGCAGGGGCTCCAGACCTATCCCCTCTTCAATCCAATATCTCTGCTTTAGTGAGTTTTACACATTTGAGCTTCTATGATTTCATTTCAACAAAGGATTAAAAGAAAGATTAAAAGAAGTTTTGAATGCTACAATCTACGTTATGTCTGAAACCCTCTAAGGATAGTCAATGCTGGTCCTGAGCAAATTAATAATTCATTTTCCGCATAACAGCTGCTCAATCATCTATCTATCCCATAGCCCTAGCAGTTAATACTCCACCTAGTGTAACACTTTTTTAAAAAGTTTGGAGGAGAAACATTCTTATCATGAAAGGCACTTTGGAAAGTTTGAAAATATCTCTTATAGAAAATGTTAATGACAATCACCACATCTATAAATGGGAACAAACATAATAATTATAGAAAATAATTGTTCAGAGTTTTCTATGTGTTAGAGATGGTTCTAACTACTTGCAATTGTGCATTTAATCTTCATAACCCTCTAAGGTAGATACTGTCAGTATTTCCATTTTATAAATGAGGTAGCCTCGGTTAATGACATGCAGAAAAGTGAAGTAAATTTGACCAAGGACACACAGATAGAAGCCACATTGCTATTATGCCAACACAGGCAGTTGTCTCCATTTTACTAATATGCTATTTAATGGAAAACCCTAGACACCTAACTGGACCATAGCCTCATTGTGTCTTAGTCTAGTTCTGTGCCTGCCTCATACATTTCTACCTTCTCATACACAGATTTTCTCTTTCTGCCAGCCTGGGCTGCGCCCACTTCAAACAGTATTTATACACTTCCCACAGGCCGGTACCTCCTTACGGAGCGCACGGCTGGCCTTGTAGTTTGGGCTGGCTCCTCTGAGGCTGCAGCTCCTCCTCCAGCACCCAGATTTTTCATGAGTGTTTGCACTCTTTACACTCTGAGAGAAAGAACCAGACATGCCTGCATCATAGAGCTGGATGTGTGCTGCTATCAGTCACTGCCTGCAGGACAGGAGGCAGGGTCTATCTCAAGGATAAAAGCATACGCAGCACCAGGCTTTACACTGGGATTTCCATATCTTTATTCCTCAGTCTCTCAACTACTCCCCATTTTAGAGATGAGGAAAGAAGAACCCACAGGCTGATAAAACAACTTGACAAGATGATTCAACTGGAATGAGGCAGTCAGAATTCACATCCCCTGAGGTCTGACTCCACATCTTTTTTTTCTTTTCTTTTTTTTTTTTAGATGGAATCTCACTTTGTTGCCCAGACTGGAGTGCAGTGGCATGATCTCAGTTCACATCAACCTCTGACTCCCAGGTTATTCTCCTGCCTCAGCCTCCCAAGTAGCTGTGATTACAGGTGTGCACCACCACACCCTGCTAGTTTTTGTATTTTCAGTAGAGACAGGGCTTCACCATGTTGGCCAGGCTCAAATGATCTACCTCAAATGATCTACCCACCTTGACTTTCCAAAGTGCTGGGATTACAGTTATTGTGCCAATGTGCCTGGCCATGACTTCAAATCTTAAGGCCAATTTACCAAACCTTACAGCCTCTTAAATAAAACATGAACATAAGGCCATGAAATAATGGCTTCCTGTATCACTTCCTGTGTTTGGGAAGATACTAAGAACTGTAGGACTGATGGTTCTCCTGCTTCGAGAGTTTCAATAATCCCAAAATATTTCAAAGATTTAAACATTTATCTGTATACAACTGTGTAAAACTGTATATGGAGGAGAAAGATCCAAATGATATATGCCCAAAAGCTAATAGGTGGTATTTTGAAGGGAGAACCAACACATAGTGTTTGTCATGGTACTGTTGCAGTAGGTTTTTAAGAATTATCATCATGTGATCATCACCACTATCCAAAGAGGTAGTTACTACTCTATTACCATTACAGATGAGGAAACTGAGGCACAGTCACGATAAGTAAGACTTGAACCCAGGAAATTTGGCCCTAGGGTATATGCTCTTTAATCACTGCACAATAGTACCTTTATACTAAGGTCTTAGGTAATATCATTCTTCTTCTCTAGCTTGAGAATTTTTTTTTCCTACAATTATAATGAATGAAGTTTTTTTTAAACTAGTTTTTCCACACACCAAAGCTCATCTTTTCACTTCTTTAGTAAGTGGGCTTTTGGCTTTACTTTTCTATCACAGTAAGTTGGACTGCAACTTTTAGTCACCCCCCACGCAATGATTTATTTTAAAATAATTGTAGAAATTGGAAAGCAAATTCAATTTCAGTGTTAACCAGAATCCTCTTCTAATTAATATCCCTGTTCCTCTCATGCCCTTGTTCCCATGTTTCCCTGTCATTACAGCTTCTCCCTTCCCCGACTATTAGTAACAGGTTTTGGATTTTACGGTGAATTTAAAAATGTGAGAGCCGACTGTGGAGAGGAAAGGACTAGCTCTTAAACTGGCCTGGCCTTCTACTGAGAACGGTGATCTGCTCCACTTGGCCTTGTTCTCATTTTGGCCATATGTCTCATAGCTCTGATCCTGGATGTCCACCTGCAGTTGTTTGCTGTCCGTAAAGTTGATACTCAGAGACAGAAAGGGTGTTACAAAGTCTCTGATTTTCTGAAAATACCCTCAATCTAACCAGAGCATGAGGAATGGCTTATTTGAATTTTTGTGGGAAGAGAATATTGATCCAGGTATCATAAAGACTTTTCTCCATGTTTGCTATTGAAGTTCGCACCTCCACATATCTGTGACTCAGTTGAGAATAAGTAGTTTTAAGTTCCTTCAAGGCAGATAGGGTATACTCTTTCTTCTTTCACCCCTGGTGCTGTTGGCACAGTGCTGTGCAAATGGGTGCGCTTTAAAAAGTTTAAATTGAATCCTGAGATGTTTTAACCAACAGTGATGTTACATGTTTGTAGAAGCTGATACTCATTGCTGAGAGGGGAAAGACAGTTTCATGCCTAAACCAAGGTTTTGGTCTCTATTCCTCACTACACTCGCCCTGCAAACTTTACACCTTTGTGCCTCAGTTTTTCTGTCCTTGGCAAATTGAGAGTAAAATGCCCACTTCTACACTCCATCCTGGGCAACAGAGCGAGACTCCACCTCAAAAAAAAAGAAAAAAAAAATTAGCCGGGCATAGTGTGGCGTGTCTGTAGTCCCAGCTATTCAGGAGACTGACGTAGGAGGATCGCTTGAGTTCAAGTGTTTTTTGCTGCAGTGAACCAAGATCATGCCACTGCACTCCATTCTGGATGACAAAGTGAGACCCTGTCTCAAAAAATAAAAGCAAAATAAGTAATAAAAGGATTTTGGTCAGTGTCTTAATATACTTCTTGCTGCAAACCAATGTTATAGTGGCATCTTTTCCCCCACTGGGGACCCATGTTAGGTTTTTTTTTTTTTCTTTTTTTTTAGACAGGGTCTAGCTTTGCTGCTCAACCTGGAGTGCAATGGCATGATCACAGCTCACTGCAACCTCAAACTCCCAGGCTCAAGGGATCCTCCTGCTTCAGCCTCCTGAACAGCTCAGACTACAGGTACATGTCACCACCCTCAGCTATTTTGTGTGTGTTTGTGTATGGGGTCTCACTATGTTGCCCAGCCTGGTCTCAAACTCCTGGGCCCAAGTTATTCTCACACCTTGGCCTCCCAAAGTATTGGAATTATGGGTGTGAGCCACCACACCTGGCCCATGTTGGCTTTTCACTTAACTTGAGGACAAGTTTGATATTCATAACTCCTAACTCCACTTTCCTCTTCTATGTGTGGGTTGCTTTGTGTTATAATCTCTATATACATATTTTTTGCTTGTCACTTATGATTTTCATTCTAACTCCACAGGCTTTCTTTCCAATTTATCACAATCACTGAAATAATGTATGTATATCTCTTTAAATACATGTAGTGGCCACCTAATTTGGAATGATTTATAAACTGTAACTATATGTTTGAAGCAGTTTTTATGGAACACTAATGATTTGCATTGAGCCAAAGGCATGGGCCTGAGGATATATCCTCAGACAGGCATGGAAGTAAAAATCAAGGTCCTTGAGTCCTGTATGGTGGTTGGTGGTGATCAACAGCATTCCTGTGCAATGGGGTTTAGTGGGGGGAAACTGAGGTTTAGGAACAGGCATAGATAGACAGAGAAGAGAAGTGATCCTGTGATGTACCTCTTCACTTCCTATGTATCAATTCCTCCTGGTTTGTGAGACTAGGATAGGGAGACTCTTATGGAGATATCTGTCCTTTCCTTCTGGCTGCCTTTTCCTGGGCTACTGGCCTACACATGTGTAACTATGGTCACCTCCACATTCATGACAAACAGAAGGAAGCAGGACCAACAAACTGCATACCCTACATGCTAACCTGAAACTATAGTGTTTAATAGTATTAGTTTATGAGATATATCAGAAGCTATATGATTTTAGTCCTTTTAAATTTGTTAAGATTTATGTTAAGGGCTAGCATATGGTCTATTCATTAGAACGTCCCATGTGTGCTTGAGAGGAAGTGTATTCTGTTTCTGTTGAGTGGAGTATTCTATAGATGTCTGGTAGGTTATGTTGTTTAAATCTTTTATTTCTTTATTGTTCTTCTGCGTAGTTGCTCTATCCATTATTGAAAGTTGTGGTATTAAAGTCTCCATCTACTATTGTTAAATTGTCTATTTCTCTCTTCAATACTGTCAGTTTTTGCTTCCTGCATTTTGAGGCTCTGTTAGATTCATGTGTATTTATAATTGTACTCTCTTCCTGATGGATTAACCCTTTTATCATTACAAAATATTCCTCATTGTCTTTGGTAACTTTTTTGTCTTAAAGTCTCTTGTTTATTTTGTCTGGTATTAGGATAATTGTTACTGAAACACCAGAGGTTTGACTTAATACTTGCTGCTCACTGCACAGAAAGCCAATCACTAAACCAACTAGTATTGCCAGGGAAAAAGGCTTTCATCAGGTACCGCAACTTAGGAGATGGGAGATCAGTCTCAAATCCATCTTCTTGATCAACGAAAATTCAGAGTTTAGATAGCAGGGAAGAAATGGAACTACATGCAGGAAAACAGGAATTACAGAGAGGTAAGAAAGAGGAACTGGTCAACAGGAAGCATGTGGTCACTTAGGCAATTATGATGGAATAAGGGGTCTGACATCTCATTGTCCAGATGTGGTACACTGGTAAATTTCAGTTCTTTGATACTATCTGGAAGGCCGGATGGTTGCTTTCCTGAGAAAGGAACTCAGATAATACAAATGTAACTTTCTCAAATTTCAAGACTGAAAGGGTCAATTTCTATGTTTATTCAAAAGAAACCGTAAACATCAGTTCTAGGGGACAATTGGGTTGGTTTAAAACTCACTTCAGCTTTCTTATGGTTGCTGATTACATAATTATGTTACATTGCATGGCAAACGGATTTTGCAGATACAATTAAATTAACCTTAAAATGGGGAGATTATAAAGGTTGACTAATGTAATAACACGGGCCTTTAAAGTCTGGGTCTAGAGGTCAGAGGTCAGTGAACTAGGAAGTCAGAGAGATCCAAAATACGTTAGTGATTCAATGAGGAAGAAACCCTTCATTGCTGACTTTGAAGATGGTGAGAGTCACAAATAAAGTCCTCAGTCCAACAACTTCATAGTTAGTGCTACCTGCAAATATGAGCTAAGAATATTTTTAAACGCATTTACAATATGCGGTGAACAGATTCACATTGTCTCTGCCTACTCTTCTCTTTCGCTTTGTCCCTGCATGCTACTATGTCTATCTAGATGGGGGGACACAAAAACCAGGCCTTTGTGCAGCTTTCTCTCCTCTCCTGGAATGCTATTGCTCACTAGAGCCAGATAGCACTGCTGAAGGTGGCAGAGTACAGGCAACTGATGGTGTTGGAAGCCATAGGTCCTTGATTAATTCAGCCGAGATTGCACCACTGCACTCCAGCCTGGGTGATCGAGTGAGACCCTGTCTTAATAAACAAACAAACAAACAAACAAAACCTGCCCATGAAAGGGGAAAGGATCAATAAATGGGTATTCCAAAAAATCAAAAGCCACACAAATATCAAGCCAAAATAAACTGATTCCCTGACTGGAAATTGAACCCAGGCTATGGCAGCAAAAGCACAGAACTTTATGTACTGAACTGCAAGATAGAGTATTTTAAGGGTAGCTATGACACTAGCATGTGCCTTTCTTTTAACTTCATCTTCCATCAACTTTTTAAAATAAGAGATCTCTAGTTTTTTTTAAATTCAAGTGTCTAATTTAAGGGATCCATCTTCAGTCCACTGGCAACTAGAATTTCCAATGGTGTAATTATTCCAATAGCAATTCAACCAAATAGCCTCTTTGTGGAAAGCCCAGGATGTCATTTTCCAGGTTGACTTCCTGGAAAGGTCATAGAAGAGGCAATCCCAAAGATTCCCCTCCAAGAGAAAAGTTCAATGTAAGGAGTAGGCCACAGATGGTTAAGGATGATACTTGCCTCCAGCAACCCACATATTTGTGGGGGCTTCCAGTCACAGACTTGTGAGTCTGTGATACCATGTAGGCCCTCTTGGGATTGAGCTTTCTTAGGACTAATCAGGCAATAAGAGTTAAGATGACAAAAGCCTCGAAGGGATGAGATTTCTTAAGACAAACCCCAAGAACTTGACATAGTCAGAACAAAAAGTGTGCTCGGGTTCCCAGCCATTTTCAGACAGGCCACCTACTATAACCTGAAAGTTACCACCTCTTACCAGATAGGGGAAAACAAGAGAAAATGCTCCCACTTGGTCATAAGTCAAGCTCTCAAGGGCATCAAATAAGATGAGAAGGAACCTCAACCAGTATCCCCTTTTATGACAGAATAACAGATAGAGACAAAGACAAAGGAACAGACAATTTCTGGGAAGAAAGGGATTAAACAATATGAATTGGTACCACAAAGTACCAAAAAGCACACCAGAGTCACTACACCCAAGACTAGTCACACAAATCCTTTTCTCCCATTAATCAAGATTTTGGAGAGGGAAAAGAAACAGTGATTTTTCCTGTCCACTTGATCAGATTCCACATAGAGAAGGAGGCCGGGAGCCTGGCTGGTAAAAAGTTCTTACCCTTATGACAACCAATCAGATCCTGGGTTCTTTACTGCAGCTTCCAGAAGAGCAGAGCTTTGCTATCCTGCTTACAGCTCCAAAACTGTAGGGGTCAGTGGAATCCCTCCCTCTTAACCCTCTGAAGTTTCACTCAAAAATCAAGTCATAAAAGGCAGATTAGTTGGAGAAAAGGCATAAAATGTACTGACATGTACATGGGGAGTGATACCACAGAGTGATTACCCTACCCTACCCATAATGGGATGCAGAAGCTTATATACCATCTCAAGGTAACAGAATGAATGAGGGCTCAAAGCATGGCCAAAACCAGGTTCCATCAGAGTCAGTGGTGTATCCATTTATTGTGGGCAAGACAGGTTATGGGAGGCAGAGAAGAGGAGGCTTGGCTAGCAAAGTTGGTCTGAATATGTAAATGAAACCTTACAGGTAGCAGCGCTCAGAGAGAATAAACCCTAAAAGTTTCCTTCAGATCTTTACAGGTGTCAGACTCTCAGTTCATCTTTCCTAGATCTGGGCAAGGAAAGACTTGGCTGCATCAGTGCAGACTCCCTACATATGCAAATCTCCCCAACAAAAGATAACGTTGCAGGGCTACGTCTGCAGCTGGCTTTCTAAACAGACATATCAAAATATGTCAAAGCAATGTATTTGGAGGTAAAATATTTTTAATTCCTTGATGTCTACATCCTGATGCACCTACCGTTTCAATGCACCATTGTTGGTTGCAACTCCATTCTTCCCTACACTCAAGCCAAAAAAACAGATTCTCCTTGAGGCTAGTCTTTTTCTCACAGCACACATACTATTTTTCAGAAAAATTATGTTTCCTGTTTGGGTTAATTACAGACTTTGATCTGCCCAATCTTTCTCTTTCTTGGTCTCTGAATTTTGGCAAAGGAGTCTCCTGATACAGGCGGGATCGATTCTAATGATGATTCTCAAAACCGTCAGACTTATTTAAGAGCCTTAATCTTGGGGTCAGGGTTTGGGCCGCCCTTGAACCTTTTCTTTGGGCCTACTCGTCAAAATCAGCCTGGTCAGGCCTGTCTTCAAGGCCCAGGGTCAGGGCCAGGTCCTCCCGATGCTTCTTGAAGCTTCTCCCGCTGGGTCGGCAGCCACCCTCCCCTTCCCTATGACCTGCAGAGAAGCTCCAGGGGGCATTTATTCAATTTGCTAGGAACCCAGGAGGCGCAGGTGTGAGGTGACTCTGTGGTTCCCACCGCACCCGCCGCCCTCCTTGGTCCTCTCGCTGTCTCAGGCAAGCAGCAAAGTTCCAGGTGAGCTTGGGCGCCAAAGACACCCAACCAGAGAGGGACCGGTAGGGAAGGGCACCGGCCCTTAGTTCCTTCTCAGTAGGAATCCGAAAAAACTCTTGAAGAAATAGAACGGGAGAGTTGGAAGTAGATCAAAGGGAAAAAAAGAAATCCTAGGAGATTTCCCATCTGAAGGCACCACGAAGAGAAAGTCCACCTCCTCTGGGCCGGATCCTCACCTCACTGGTGAACCGAGTTCCAGTCTCCGTTGGAGACCAAATCAGTTGACTTTGGCTTGACTCCTAGTGAAGAAGCCACGCTTTGTCCTCCCCTGTTTAGCTCTTGATCCTGAAGGACTTGATTGTCTCTCTCGGGCTTTCCATGGATTCCAGGGATGCAACTGAGAAGTTTGTATTTAATGCACTTACTTGAAGTAAGAATAGTTTAAAGTATTTTTGCAAAGAAAAAGGTTTCCTTTTGCACTGAAGACATTCAGATGTGAGGAAAATCACTCGGCTGGGGAAAGCAAATGCTGTTGAGAATGTCTCACAAACACAAATTACACGTCAGCAGGTAGCTTTGACTCTCCGGTTGGGCACATTTTAAGCGCACTGTTGGTGGAACTTAAGATGAATCTAACGACATTCATGATTATTATTTTTAGTTTTTTTAGTAAAATTTAATATTTTAATTTTAAATACACATTCTGAAAATTATATAACCAGCACGAGAAACTGGCTTTATGCCATTTTTACAAACACAGGAAAGAAAGATGATATTATAATGACAATGCTTCATAAATGGCAACATTTTTTAAGTACCTAGAGAAAAAAAGGTAACCTAGAATTCTATGCAAAAATAAAATTTCAAAACTGTGAGTGAAATAAGGACACTGAAAAACATACAAAAGCTAAAAGAATTCACCAACCCACGCTACAAGAAATCTTAAGAGTCTTCCAAGCAGAAGCAAAAGGATACCAGATAAAAATGTGGGCCCATACAAAGAAACCAATATTGGAAATGGCATTTAGAAAGCATGTACTATATGTTTTCTTATAATTTAAATCTTTTTAAAAATATTTGACGTAATAAATAAAAGTAATAATAATGAATCCCAAAGCTTATAATGCATAAAGTAAAAATACATAATACTAGGATAAAGGCCAGAAGGGGAGGTATAATGACACCTGAAAGCAGACTGTGATAAATTAAAGATGTATCCCAGAAACCCTAAAGCAGCCACTGAAATAAGAAAAGGGTTATAGCTAATAAAGCAACAAAGGAAAGAAAATGGAATGAAATAAAAGCTGTGTAAACACTATGCTGGAACAACTGCTCTCCAGGCCTCCACCCTATAGAAATATACCAGTGGGCAATGAGAAGTGTACAAGAATGATGACTGCAGCATTATTTGTAATCATAAAATAATAGAACCAAAGTAATTTTAAAGAGATATGAAAAGAGTTTTATTTATTTATTTAACAGACAATTGAACAAACAAACAATGGAAGCAAGTCCTTTGCAAAAAGGAACACAGAGGGTCATGATGATGCTACTCCTCCATGGATTTCAGGGTTCCCAGACGCCTAGGTTTCTGTCTAGTTCTGGAAGATGTTATTCTATGGGAGCAACAGGTCCTCGAGTTTGGGGCTCTTTCAGGTTCTCTCTCCATTTCCCCATTCTGCTACAATAAATAAACAAACAAAAAGAATTCTCACTTCCAGAAGATCCCACCTGTGCCTCTGCACGAGCCTTTCAGGAGGTCTGGAAGTCTGGTCCGCCGCTCCCCGGCTTCTTTCCCAGCTTTTGCTTTTCCCTTCCGCTGCTCCCGCCCTACGGTCCCACGACCCGACCACCGCCCAGCTGAGCCCCCGCGGCTCCACCGCGCAGAAGGTGCACCGGAGGCCCTGCCAGTTGCCCCCCCCCCGCCCCCCGCGGGGGTGCCGAGAAATCAACGCTTTGTAAACAGAACTTCCCCATTGAAAAAACCTCTTGATTTCCACTCTTAGGGCTCTTCAAAGGACTGAAAGCTAAAGGCGACGATGGATTCATTCGGCAAGTCCTAGTCGTGCGCCCTGGTGAGTGCCAGACCCTGCTCCCCGGGAGGGGACCCACGAGCGACCCTCGCCACCATCCCTGCCCTGGTGGAGCCCCCGTGCGGAACACAGGATCCGAAGACTGCAGCGAAAGCTCCGCAGCGGCCCCGAAAGCAACTGGGCAGGGTGGGCACAGGCTCCCTCACTTGCTGAAGGCGGCACAAAGAACGGGAAGAACCATCCCGGGAGCCCGCCGGGTGTTCAGCTTCCCTTGGGACCCCAGGCTGCTCGGGCTGGGTCGCCGACCGGGGAGTTTCTGGGGGCTTCTGAAGCAGGAGAGGGGCAGGGCAGGCGAAGGCCATTCGGCTCTCCGTCTGGCTCCAAAATCTCCTAACGCGCAGGTGTCCAACGTGACCAGCGCAACTCACCGCTCTAATCTCTCTGGTTTTCCAAGGCCTTGCTCAGTCGTCCTGCCGGGCGGGCCCTGAGAATAAACGGGACAGAGGAAGTTTAGTGAGTGCGCCCTTCGTATATCGCGTAGTAGAACTAGCAATCCTTGTCTCTGTGGCGCAATCGGTTAGCGCGTTCGGCTGTTAACCGAAAGGTTGGTGGTTCGAGCCCACCCAGGGACGCTTATTACAACTTTTAAAGCATTCACGCATTGACAATCACTAGACAAATGGGGGAATTTTATCTTCCCTCAGTATTAAGCCACTAATTTATGACTGATCCATGTCGCGGGCCAGTCCCAAGCCACTAATTTATGACTGATCCATGTCAAGGGCCAGCCCACCTTCCCGACCAGATTCTAAACCGGGTATCTCCTGAAATGGCGGGGTTACACCTGTGTAACACAGGAAAGCTGAAACAGAGACCTAGGAACCCACTTTTAGTGTGATAAAATTCTAATTCAGTCCGTTATACGCTTAAATGAGTAATTTACATGCCTCCATTTTTTCATATTTTAGTAATAGGAGTCCAGTAGTATCTCCAGGATGTTACTGGATTTACTGATTGTTCTATCAATAATGTGACCAGTGGAATCAGTCATCATCATAGTCATCCTCTCCATCATTTTTGAAAACAGTATTTTTCCCCAGTTTGTGCATGATTTATTTAACCCTTTTCAAAATGTTTTTGTTAGCCAGGTGTGGTGGCATGTGCCTGTAATCCCAGCTACTCGGGAGGTTGAGGCAGGAGAATCG
Source organism: Papio anubis (assembly GCF_008728515.1). Classification (NCBI taxonomy): domain Eukaryota; kingdom Metazoa; phylum Chordata; class Mammalia; order Primates; family Cercopithecidae; genus Papio; species Papio anubis. The sequence continues at coordinate 120,131,000 of NC_044976.1, read as the reverse complement.
TTTGAACTTGGGAGGTGAAGGCTGCAGGGAGCTCAGATCGGTATACACTCCAGCCTGGGCAACAGAGTGTGACTCTATCTCAAAAGAAAAAAAATGTTTTTGGGATGAGGTTGGTTTCATGGTTTTAGGATTACAAAGAATGCTGCAGTCACTATTCTGGTACACATATCTTTGGTCATTGTGGAAATGTCTACACCGCAGATATTTCTATAGTGTAGAGAACTGAATGCACCATTGCTACATTATAGTGTTTATATAATGCTTCTAATTTGAGTACATTCTGCAAATGTATCTTTCACTGGAGCAATACCTAATAATATTCCAATATGAATATTTATAAGAGGAAACATGTGCAGATGTGCAATTGAGTTTCGTGCCCCTCCATGGGGACCTTATTCATAAAATGGTGGCATTAGCTATCTGAGAGTGGAGTTTGCAGCCCTCTGACGTCTAAAGCTGAAGCAGAGGACATGAAAACCCTCACTGCACATCCTCTGTAGTCTGGCCAGAATCATTCCTAGGTCGGTGGTCTCTTATCAGGAGGAAATGCTGCTTGCTTGCTTGGTCAAAACCACAAAAGGCAGGGAAAGTATCAGGCTGCTGGTTGATAACAGTAGTGAAGCAAGTCTTTCCAAAGAGTTGGTTTGTTAACCCTTAGGGAAAAAAATCCTAATTCTTACCAGATGGTGCCGTGCAGTTTCAGGCTCTTGGTGTCCCAAACAAAGAATTGTACATGACACATACAAAGCAGCAAAGCAAAACAAAGCTTATTAAGCACAGTAACACTCTCGAGTGGGGAGAGGGCTGACTCGGGATGAGATCAGTATTAGTTTGATGTAATTGGTCTTTATGTGTGATTTTTTTCTCTTCACAAGGATGCCCACCTTTAGCCATTGCTCCGCCTTTAGATTGATAGGTGGGTTGCTTAGTTACTTTGGCTTGTGTGCTTGGCTGTTGCCTCCATCCCATACTCTTAAGTACATGCATGGTATGCAGTCCATATGCCTGAGTTTTAATGAGCTGATTATCATATAGAGTCGCGGTTAAGGATACTTTTTCTCTAATGCACATGTTCATCTCTCTGGAGGAGCTGCCTTTACTGGTTTGGATCTTGCCAGCAATGGGGTCCTTTTGCTCTTCTTTTGTTTGTTTGTTTGTTTGTTTCTTTGTTTAGACAGAGAGTCACTTCTGCTGCCCAGTCTGGAGTGTAGTGGCTAACTGCCTCACTGCAACCTCTGCTTCCCAGGCAGCCTCCTGTCTCAGCCTCCTGAGTAGTCTGGGAGGCTGCAGGAGTGCACCACCACGCCCAGCCATTCTTAGACGGGAGGTGGCTGGCCATGTTGGCCAGGCTGACTGGGGCAACTCCTGACCTCAGGCTATCTACCTGCCTTGGCCTCCCAAATGTTGGGACTACAGCATGCAGAGCCAGTGCTGCCTGGCCTTGCTTTCTTGTTTTTTAATCTTACTTTTTGTTTTGCTCAACTTCCTGGCTTTTATCTTGGTTTCTTACTCTGCCACATCTCCCTCGCTCTTGTTTCTGCCTTTAAATTATTCTGCCTTTATCCAACTTCCACTCCCTCTTGCTGTTCTCCTTGCCTCATCTCATAATGGCAGTTAGTGAGGGAGGGGTTTTTATAGGTATGTCCGACTTCCCACTTGTCACAGCCAGAAACAGCTTTCAAGGTTTCTCTTCATGGGTCCCGTCAGCCAAGAGGTCGGTTCAGTTGGTTGTAGGGCCTTGGCCGGTTTCTTTATTTCTCTCAATCCTGACAAGGGAAGGCTGATTAATGCAGATTCTCTCCAGGTGAAAATTTCCCCTCACAAAAGATAGTTTGCAGAGTTACTTCTTGTTTGCTGGCTCTTGACAGCCATCTTAAAATATGCCAAAGAAATATATTCTGAGTAAAACATTTTGATTTTTCATCTATCTACAGCTTTCACCATATGCTGACAGCCAGCCCAGTCCAAGCATACCTGAAGGCCTTTCTTTTTAAAAAGCTTTCCCACCCTTCTGACTGCCTTCAAGTCTCTGCCAAAACACAAGTAACAGGACTGACTCTCCTATAGCAAGCTCAGAATAAATAGCTTTGCTTTTTTCATTTGATTGTCTTATTTAGCTTCAATGTAGAGTTGACTCCACCTTTAACAAACCTTAGTAGATTCCCTCTGTTTCTTTTTCTTATTATTAGTTCTTTTGCTGCCAAGTCCAGTTTGCAGTGTAAGAGTAATTGCTGAGTCTAGCTTTAGCAAGAGTCCTCCTCCCAACCACCTTTGATAGCCAATCAAGCTCCTGTACTTTTCCATCCACTGACTTTATCTCGCCAACTGATCACATATAGTCTCAACCTCTTCCCGTTGTGTTTGAGGCCGAGCCTGCTCCTCAAGCTATCTCTGCCTACTGCAGTATACACAAAATCTGCTCCATTTACTGTAGTACCGAAAACTGTCTGATGTTTTAACTGGTCCAGGTAGTCCCTTAAAACTGCCTTTTGCAAAATTCTGACAATAAGAGAAAGCAGACACGGCTGACTCCACCTTTGACTGTAATTTCTACAGGCCATTGCTCCTTTGCAATGCCTTTGGGAAAAATTGTGTTTATAGTTTAAATCAGGAGTCTGCAACCCCCAGCGCCACAAGACAGGTACTGGTCCATGGCCTGTTAGGAACTCAGCCGAGCAGCAGGAAGTGAGCTGCAGGCTTTGGAGCATTACCCCCTGAGCTCCACCTCTTGTCAGATCAGCATTTGCATTAGATTCTCATCGGAGCTCGGACCCTATTGGGAACTGCACGTGTGAGGGATTCCAGATTGCACACTCCTTACGAGACTGTAACTAATGCCTGATGACCTGAGGTGCAACAGTTTCATCGGGAAACCATCCACCATCCCCTTCCATGAAAAAATTGTCTTCCATGAAACCAGTCCCTGGTGCCAAAAAGGTTGGGGACAGCCAAAAAGGTTGGTTTAAATGATAACCTTCCCCAAAACTAAATTACCCCTGTAAAACTAATGAAAGGCCACCAAGTTAGAAGGATGAAAGGGGCCTGAATTCTACTAAGATATATGCCTTGTTAAATAATTACCAGCCGTTATTCCAGAGGTCATAAGATTTGCAGCTTCCCCAATTACTGCTGTGAAGAACATTACTACTGTAGAACCTAAGATTGGTCTCTTGAGATATCTTTTCAGGCATTTGCATTTCTGACTACTGGATGGCACCATTTGGCCCGAAAATCAACCAGTCCCTTAGCCCCCACCCAGAAGCTGACTCAATGCGGGAGGGCCATTTTTCACACCCCTGTGATTTCATCCCCAACAATCAGCACTGCCCAAACCCTAGCCCCCTCCCCACCAAACTATCTATGAAAAATCCCTTACCTCCAAGCCTTCAGTGAGATTGATTTGAGTAATAACTCTGTCTCCCACAGGTTGTGGCTGGCCTGTGTCAATTAAACTCTTTACTGTAATACCATAGTCTCCATGAATTGATTTTGTGTGTACAGTGGGCAGGAAGAACCCACCAGGCGGTTACATCTGCAGGATGGTGCCAGTTCTTTCCACAAAGGCTGGTCAGATACCCAGAAAGTATTTCTCCACTACTACCTGGACAATGTGTCTCCCTGTCAGTCTCCAGGGAATGGGGCCTGGATCAAGTATTTAGTATTCAGCAGTTGCTACACTGTCACCTAATCCCTCATTTTCAGTATTTTGCCATGCCTTCCAGTGGCCTAACTGGCCGCCATGCCACAGA